>NW_027185776.1:3467777-3486346 GCF_028583685.1 Petaurus breviceps papuanus | reverse complement strand
ATGTTTTGGGGGATGGCTAAGTGTCTTTTATACTTCATAGTCTCTCCTGCTGTTGTGTTTTGTTGTGGAATGAGCTCTAGGTATAAATATATTTAGATTGTTAGTATTTGTGGCCATCTGAAAGTTCTTGTTGAGAAAAAAATGGGGTGGTGGTGGCAGTTAGTGGTTTACTATCTTAATGTGAGTTAACAGTGTGACTTGGCAGCCAGAAAAAGTGAACTTTTAAGTAGTTTCTTTATATCTAGAATGAGAAAGGGAACAGCCTAACTATATCATACCCTTGGTGGGCCACATCTAGATAGTTGTGTTCCATTATAAGTACTATATTTTAGGGAGAATATATACAAAGTAGGGGATATCCAGAAGAAGGCAATCAGAATGATGACTAAAAATTTGGAGATCATCGTATCATATGAATACCGGCTGAAGAAAGTGGCCGTTTTTAACCCATTGAAGAAAAGATGAGTGCATGTAATAGTTGTTTTCAAGTGCTTGGAGGGCTATGATGTAGGATAGAAGTATCAAACAGGCCTGCAATACTCAAGTGGGCCCTAACTGGATTAAAATGCAATTGGAAAATAAAAATACAATAGAATAGAGATAATGGTAATATATGGTTTTCTAAGTCAATACTCCTTTGACTGGGTTTCTTATGCAAGTATCCTTATGTATGGTGCAGTGGCCCTTTTTCTATTTGAATTTAATACTTCTGATGTAGAACATTGATTAATTTGTTCTGCTTGTCCCAGAGAGCAGAAATAGGAGTGATGGACAGAAGTTACAGAGGCAGATTTTTTTTCTAGATATAAAGAAAAATGACCATTTTATATCTGTTTAAAAGTACAATGTACTCTTGTTGAGGTAACAAGTTCCCCATCACTTGAGATCTTCAAGCAGCTTGTCAGGGAGGAGTCGATTTAAACTTGGTGATTCAGTTAAACATTAAATGTCTACTGTGTGAAAAGCATTGTGCTAGATATACAAAGAAAAAAAACCAGTCCATGTTCTTAAGAAGCTTTGTTCTATTAGGGAAATATAAGATATATAGAAATAAGCATAGCAGAAGCAGAATTGAGGAGGGAGAACACTGATAATTGGGGGGGATGAGGAAAGCCATGGAGGAGAGATAACTATGTAAAGAGGGTAAATATGGCGCTAAATTTGGAGTTGAATCTCACTTCTGATACTGACTAGCTGTGTGGCTATGGCAGGTAACTTAATGTTTTTGAGCCTCAGCTTCCAGATCCATAAAATGGAGTAATACTCTACTTTAGTACAAGGTTGTTGTAATATTCAAATAAGATCATGTCTGTAAAGCTCTTGGCAAATTTTAAAGTGGCAGGTAAATGGCAGTTATTAAGGATTCTGAGATTAACAGCCCATTCCGGGCAGAGGATGGATTACAGAAGTGAAAGGGAGAAAGGTGGTAGAGAGACCAATGAGAAGGTTGTTGTCATAATTCCAGTGATTAGGGTCTGTGCTAGGGTGGTTGTGGTATGAGTGGAGAAAAAAAGGGGATGAATTCAAGAGATGGAGTAGAATCTGGATAGAATGTAGGAGAAGAATCAAGTATATGGGAGTAGAATCTGTAGTCTCTTAAAGATTTGGCAGCTCCCAGAATCTCATTGGAAGAGTGACAAATGAGAGTGAAGAATCAAGTATGACACTAAAGTTGTGAACCTGGGTGAATGGAAGGTAGTAATTGCCTTTTGAGAAACAGGGAAGATAGAATGGTTTGGGGATAGAGAAGAGGAACAGAACTCAGGGGAGAGACTAGGCCTAGCGAGAGAGAGAGAGAGAAGGGAGAAGAGAGATATTTGGGAGTCATTAATATAGGGATGATGATAATTAAAGTCATGGCAATTGATGAGGTCATCAAAAGAGAGTGAAGAGAGAGAAAGGGACCCAGTGTAAACCTTGTCATACATTCATATGTACGGGATGGAACATGGATGATTGTCCAACAAAGGAGACTGAGGAGTGGCCAGAGCAACAAGAAGAAAGCCAAGAGAGCAGTGTCATTGTCGACAGTTGTCACATGATACATATAGAGGTCAAGAAGAATGGATATTGAAAAAAAGAATATTTAATTTGACAAGAAAGAGGTATTTGGTAACTTAGAATAGCTTTGGTTGAGTGATGAGGCAGGAAGTCACTTTGCCTGGGGTTTAGAAGTGAGTGAAACCAAGATAGTGGAGGTAATGAGTGTAGACAACTTTTTGTAGAAGTGTAGCTGTATGGAGAGGTAAGATGTAGGAGGATAGCTGGAGGGCATGGTAAGGTCAAGAGAAGAAATTTTTAATGAGCTATGAGACTTAGGTTTATTCATAGACTAATCTCTGAGGGTAGAGAGCTATTTGCATTTTTTTTTTCTTTATATCCCCAGCACTTAGCCCAATCCCTGGCAGACAGATATTCAATAAAAACTGGTTGAATTGAAGTCATTTGAATTTGTAGGAGACTGGGAAGGAGCAACTAGATTAGAGAAAAGGGATGATTAGAGGTAGGACTGGGGATCTACTGGAGGAATTGGGTGGCCAGAGCAAGGGCATAAGGGGAGGGATTTTTAGATGAAAGTAACATAAGACCTCGTGTATCATAAAACACTTTATGACACAGGTTTTATATAACATAGTAGAACTATTATAGCTAAAGCTTTTTTAGGCATTACCCACTGTTTTACAAGTGAATGAAGAGTTTTTATTTAATAAAATGGTTTTGTAGAAGTTTTATTCATTGGATCTATTCTATAACATTGCTTCACTGTTCATCAGAGCATGGCATACTGTATTTAATACCAGCAGGCTAACTAAACGCGTGTTTAATAGTGTACAGATCTGCTTCCTTTCATGTTTCTTGACTTCAAGAAATAGGCAAAACTTAAAAATGAGTAGTAGATATTTTGGTAAATACAGAAACTTTGTTTCTTGGCATTGTTAAGAGGTATAATGCACTTAATAGGTATAATATGTATACATTTGTGTTCACTACCTTCAAACTTTCTAATGTACCTATATTTTTAAGAATAATGATAACACATTTATTATAGTACTTCAAAGTTCGCGAAGTATTTACATCATTATGATTGAAATCTGACAATAGCGCTATGATGTAGGTATTATTATTATACCCTTCTTATAGATAAAGGAACTCAAGCTCAGAGAGGTTAAGCTACTTTCTCAGGGTCACAAAACTAGTAAATGAATGCTGCAGGATTCACCCAGTCTTCCTTTCTCCAAGTTGAGCAATCCATCCATTATGCCATGCTGCTTTATATGTTAGTTTTTCTACTATGTAACTAGAAACTGTATCTGCACATGCCTTTTTATGACATCATCAGGAAATAAAGTGAATTTATGATATACATAAGTGAATTTTATAACAGCTCTTACCTTCAATGTCAAATTTTTATTACACACTTCCTTGTCTTTTCAAAGCTGTTTATTGATGCCTTAGAAATTGTCTGTACTCAACTGGATTATATTACTGTGGGTGTTTCTTTTGATGGCGCAGATTGAAAGCTATCTCTGCCTTCCTATCATTTCTATCTCTTTTGCATATCTTTTCATAAAATCACTCTGTAGATCCAGCCAGCTTTGCAGACATCATTGTGAAATTCATTAGTGTACTTTGCAATAGTATTAATTCTTTTGGCTTTTTAGTTTCTCTTCATCTCTTCTCAGTCTTGTCAGTGTACTTGTCATTAAAACTCTTTTCATTCTCTTTCTGGATTGGAAGTCAAATAATTAAGCTTGTTGTAAGCATGTCAGGTTATTAACATGGTTATTAAAATTTATTAAAGAGCTATCAGTATTTCTTTCCACAAGAGCACAGTGTGTGACTTTGGTATTGTGGCTTTTTGACAGCTGTTTGGGGGTCATTTGAGATCTTTTTTGCTCATTTATAGTTCTTCTGGTTTTAGCTATGTTCATTTAGGCTTGAGGTTGAAAGTTGGTTATCTGAATAAGCATTTTTCATATACTGGTCCAATTAATGTTTGTCATTGTAGATACTATAAATTACATCAATAGTTGCAATTATTTAAGTCTTGCTAATTTGTTGTGTAACCTGTTGACTAGACACCTGATTTGTAGGAGTAGTTTAGCACAAAAATAAATTCATTTAGTTAAAAATTGGTTGAGACAATAAGTAACACTTTTGACCTCACCTACACAAAGCATTATTAGAAAATAAACCATTTTGTCTTGGGATATCCCAGCAAATTTAATAGCTTAAGTAAAATGAATGGATATTTGTAAAATATAAATAGAGCAAGAAACACCTAATTTAAACAACTCGGTTTCAGAAAAAATAAATTTAATAAGTCATAAATGACTTTTTAAAGAAAAATATCCCAAAACCAGATAGATTTACAAGTGAATTCTCTCAGACGTTCAAAACACAAATTCAACAATTGTACAAACTGTCTACGAAAATAGGAAAAGGGGTCTTACGAAGTTCCTTCTATGATCCATATATGATCTTGATATCTAAACCAGAAAGAAAGGAGAGGAAGAAACCTATAGATCAATATCACTAATTAACATTATTGAAAAATTTTAAATATAAGCAAAGAGGCTATAGCAATTTGTCCAAAAAAAGATTATATAATATAGCCAGGTTGTATTTATACTAGGAATTTAACAATGTTTTGTTATTAGGAAAAGTATAAATAGTAGACAACATTAATAACAAAAACCAATAGTCATATGATTATATAAGTAGGGGTTAAAAAAACTTCTGGCAAAACACAACATCCTTTTATGTTAAAAAAAAAAAAAAAGCACCTAAAACTAAAGAATAAGTAAGATGAAATAGGACCTTTTCTTAGTATGGTAAATACTATCCATCTAAAACCAAAAAAACCCGGCGTTATATATAAAGGAGGTAAATAGATCCTTTTTCATTAAGATCAGGGGTAAAGCAAGGTCTCTTACCACCATTACTATTTTAAATTATAGTGCTATAGAAATGCTAGCTCTTAGCAGTAAGACAAGAAAAAAAAATGGCAAAGAGAAAACAAAATTACCACTTTTGCAGATGATATGATAGTTTACTTAGAGAATTCAAGTTTCAATTAAAAATCAAATTACAACAATAACTTCAGCAAAGTAGCAGTATACAAAATAAACATATAAATCATCAGCTTTTCTATATATTATCAACAAAACCCTGCAAAAAGAATTGCCATTCAAAATAAATACATAATGCATGAAATGTTTGGAAGGCCACCCACCAAAGCATGCACAACAATTATATGACTATAACTACAAAGTATAATATAAATAGTCATAAATTAAGAGCTCAATTTCTCATGTTTGTACAATTCCAATTTCATGCAAATTATTACACCACTTAAATTAATCTACTTATTCAGTGTCAAATGAAATTACAGAGCTAGAAAAAAAATTATCTGGAGGAACAAAAAGTCAAGAATCTTAAGGGAAACAATAAAAAAGGTGAGAAAAAAGAGGGCCTAACAATATTAAACATGAAATTGTTTTAAGAAATAGAAAATTTGATTAGTGAAACAGATTAGTGTATAATATATAGACACAAATGAACATAGTAGTATAATGTTTGATAAATTCAAAGATTCCAGCTTCTGGGGCAGATACTTGCTACTTCATAAAAACTATACTGGGATAAGTGGAAAACAGTATAGCAGAAATTAGGAGTAGGTCAGCATCTCATGCCATTTTATCACAATAGGCTCTACATTAACCAGAAAGGTAATTGTAAATGATTTCATAAAATTAGGAAGCTGCTGACAAAATCAATGCAGGTAAAATTAGAAGTGAAACAATAGATAAATATATTTGCAGTTTCTTTGAGGAAGGTCTCACATACAAGATATAAAGGCAGTTGGTTCAAATACATAAGAATGAGAACAGTTCTCTAATAGATATTCATCATATGAATAAACAGTTCTCAGGATGAAATGCAAGCTATCAATAGACAAGAAAAATGCTCCTAATCACTACTGATAAGAGAAATGTGTATTAAAACAACTCTGAAGTTCTACCTCATATTCATTATAGTGGTAAAGATGGCAAAAAAGGAAAATAATTGTTGGAGAGGGTATGGGAAGAGACATAGATACACTAATACACTGAACTATTAATCTGTCCAGTGATTATGGAAAGCAGTTTGGAATTATATTCCCTCCCCCTCCTTTTCAAAATTACTAAACTGCATATATTTTGACCCAATGATACCGTTAGTAGGTTCAAAGAAATCAAAGAAAAAGGGAAAGGAACCATATGTATAAAAAATGACAGCTTTTTGTTGTAGCAAAGAACTGGAAGTTAAGGGGATACCCATCATTTGGGGAATGGCAAAACAAATTATAAAGTAAATATAGGGGAATATTATTGTACCCTAAAGAAATAATAATAAAAAGATAGTTTCACAGAAACCTGAGAAGTATTTGAACTGATAGAGGGAGCAATGAAGGGAGCAAAAATCAGAGAGCAATTTATACAGTAACAACAAAGAAAAACAACTTTGAAAGACTTTAAGAACTCTGTTCAATGTAATTACCAACTGTAATTCCAATGGATTTATGATAAGTATGCTCCTTGACAGAGAATTGATGGACTAGGTGATGGACCCAAAGTACAGAATAAAGGATACTTTTTGGACACGGCCAATGTGAGGATTTGTTTTGCTTAACAAAGCATATTTGCTACAAGGAACTCTGCAACTCTTCTGGGCTTCTAAACCCTAGGGCTCTCTTGCTTCCTTGATGATTTCTTGGGGGAACTATCCATTCTTGATGCCACCAACACGTTGTCTTTTTTAGTTTTTGGGTTTTTTTGCTTTATGGAGAGGGGAAAGTCGGGGCAGTTGGGGCTGTGACTTGCCTAAGATCACAGGGCTGGTACATGTTAAATGTCTGAGGCCGGAACTGCACCATCTAGTCACCCCATTGCATTTATCTTTAACTTATCTCTAGTCATTCTGGGAGGCAATTGGCTTGTTTTCCTGCCCTGGGGCTAGCTTTGCTGGTGTTCCCTTTCTTGTTGCTGGTGGACTTCTGGCTGGATTTCTGTGTAGTTACAGGATAGAAGAAGAAACTTACTAAAGTTTCTCTTTGGATTTTTGAACATTGTTTGAGGCGTTTCCTGGGGTAAGTAGGGCAGGCATCTTTCTTGACTAGATGTTGTCATACATTTTTGAAAAGTAAATTACTAAAAAAAGTAAATTATTATTAGTATCTTTTTATATCACCTATATTTCCTAATGTATCCCTTACTTTTCTCCCTTTAAAACAACCATTCTCTTATAACAAAGGATTAAAAAGAAGGAAAAGCCAGTTCTGTCAAACCAAGGTTTAAAAGAAGTCTGACATAATATGCAGCTTTCCCCACCTATGGTACCTCACCTCTGCAAAGAAGCTGGTTAGGATAAAGGGCTAGGATTGGGTCACTTCTCATACCTTTTCTTTGGGGACAAGCTTTGTCATAATTTTGCAGCATTTAGTTGATCCTTTTTTTGTAGTTAACAGCTAAAACATTTATCTTCTTAAAGTCAATGTATATTGTTTTCCTTATTTTACTTACTTCGGTACACATCAGTTCATATACATCTTCCCATGCTGCTTTCATCATATTCATAATTTCTTACAGTATAGTAATATTCCATTACATTCATATACCACAACTTGCTAAACCATTTCCTAGTTAGTGTGCATCTTCTTTTTTTCTAGTTGTTTGCTGTTACAAAAAGTGCCATTATAAATATTTTTGTCATTAGCCTCTTTGGAGCACATGCCTTCCAGTGGCATCTCTGAATCAAGAGGTATAGACATTTTAGTTACTTTCTTCAAAATATTCCAATTGCTTTCTAGAATGTTTGAACCAATTCGTAGCTCAACTGATAATATTTTAGTAATGCTAACTTTACACACTCTCCATCATTGACTCTTTCCATCTTCTGTCATCTTTGCCAGTTTACTAGTTATGAGGGGAAACCTCAGGGATTGTTTTAATGTGCACTTTTCTTCTTATTATTATTTTTTTGCCTTTTAGAGGGCATTTGGGGTTAAGTAACTTGCCCAGGGTTACATGGCTAGTTTTTTTGTGTTAAGTGTCTGAGGCCGGAACTGAACTCAGGTCCTCCCAACTCCAGTGCTTGACTCACCTAGCTGCCCCACTTTTCTTATTATTAGTGATTTAGAACATTCTTTCATATGGTAATAGTTTTGTGAGAACTGTTTGTTTATATTTTTTGACCACTTACCTATTGAGAATGGCTTTGGATCTCATATATTTCTTTAAATTATCTAGGTGTCTTAGACATAAGATACTTATCAGAGATACTTGATACAAAGATTTTTTTACCCAGGCAACCACTTCCCTTCTTATATTAGTTTCATTAATTCTGTCTCTACATAGGCTTTTTAGTTTCATGTAATAAAAGTTATCTTCTTGCTTCTTGTGGGAAGAGCAAGAGACAAGAGTGAGCCCAGTAATGAAGAGGTAGAAATCACTTAAGTGATTTGGAGGGGTTTGCACAAGTGAAATACGTTAGACGTTGAATTTGTGAAGGAGGAATTTGGAAACATTTCAGAGAAACTTAAAAAAAATTTGAAGGAAAACAATCTCCAGGTGCAGAGTTCTTATTCTGTTTTTAGATTGAAAGTGAAGCAGGATCAAGAAGATTAAGGAGGGAATTAAAAGCATTTAGGAAATATGATCTGTAGAATGAAACTCAGAAAAGATAAGGAGAAGGCAACTTGGCAAGATAAGGTGAGGTAAGTAAGAAAAAGTAAGTGGGTTAAGCAAATTGAAAGAAGGAATTTATTAGTGGAACCCACCAAAATTGGTGAAACAGAAGATATGTGCAAGATAGGTATAGTTGCAACCATAGAAGAGTTGTTGAGAATAGTGAAAGGAATTTTAATGGGATCATCAAATTATTAGGGGGTTACAACTGTCTATTTAAGTTTTAAACTGATACTTGGTTTGAGGTGTAAATGTCCAAAAGAAATTTAACAAAACAAGTCTAAAAACCTAACCGTAATGGAGAATAGAGGAAATTGTGCAGTGACTTTCAAGGGAGTGTTATGTTTGTATTGCTATCATAGCTAGTTATTGTTATCTGTTCCAAGTGTAGGCTGAGCTCCTTCACAGAGGAGAAGGTGAAGGGACCCTTCCCATTCCAGCTTGTTAGGGAGAACAAAGAGAATATTCATTAGGGGAAAATGAGGTCTGGGATGGAGGAGCTGATATTTGACCCTTGTTGGAATGATGGAATATGAGATTGTAGCACAGAGGAGAAACAGAAAGAAAAGAACACTCAATAATTAGAGTTTAAAAAGATTTGAGGCTCTTCCCAAAAAAACTTGATACTTGATATGGACAAAGATGCCACTTCATAGAATGATATGGTACCAAAGCTATCAGATGAGAATTCAGCCGGTAAGGTTACAGAAGATGTAAGCAAGACCAGGTAAAAGAAAATGAATGGGTATGGTAGAATCCTATAAAAACAATGCACCAAGGCTTATTATTAGGAAAGCTAAGGACAACAGAAAGTTATTTTTTTTTCTTAAGGTGTATTGGGAGAAAAGTATAGAAGGGCTAGAACCTTTACTTGAGGTAGCAGAGATGATGATAACTAACAACAGAGGGCAGGCAGAGCTGCCCTTTTTTTTCTTTATAAAGGAGAAAGAACACACTGCAATTGGCAGAACAAATATGACTAATAGGGAGTTAATATCCAAAATGAGAAAGGAAATCAAGGAGATCATCTTGTTGCCCTTGATGAATTCAGGTCACCTGGCCAAGATGAACTATATCATTGGTTCCTGGAAGAACTAGCAAATGTAATTGCTGGACAACCATCAGTGATATTTTTTGCATATATAATATATATTTAATTTTTTTAATTTAACAAATTTATTTTCTTTTACTACCACCTCCCACATATTGGGCCAAATATCTCTTGTGACATATATATGTAGTGAAGCAATATAAATTATTGCATTGGATTTTTCCGTATATACATATATGTATGTATATATGTGTGAATGGATGTGTGCATATGTTGTTTCCAGTTCTTCGCTACATCAAAACATATCTTAGTTTATCTTTGTCACGTTTTTTTTTCAATTTTGAACATCTTTTCAGACTCATTAGGCATCTAAAATAGAAATGTTGAATAAAATATGGGCACTGCATCATCTAAAATGGAAATCACATGTTCTGAGAAGTGAATGTAATTAAGGTTTGCTTTTAATTGATGATCCTGTAGCTTCTCTTATGTGGTTTGTGTGTGTACGCACATGTGCATTCGTAAGCATGTATATATCATATACATATGTATGTGTATACATACATATATATGCCTTATTTTGCACCTTGAATCTGTCAATTTTTTAGTCAGGAGACAAACTTATGTAAAAGTTTTTTAAAGTGTATATTAAATTTAACACAAAAATAACAGAGCTTATTATTTCTCTGTGTCCTCTTCCAAACCTCCAACCTCAATCTGTATATTTTTAGGTGTTTCAAGGATAGTCTTTTATTTCTTCTTATATGAAATATAGTTAAGTAAAAGAATCCATATAGTCACTGTGACTGAAAATATTATTCTGCTTCTCCAGTCCATCACTTCTCTGCCAAGAGTTGGGAAATATGCTTCATCATCAGTCTTTTGGAATCATTAATGGTAATAAATAGAGTTCTTAAATCTTTTAAAGTTATTTTCCTTCATATTATTGTGGTCTTTGATCACTTCTCAGCCTATTAAAGGCTATGGTCAGTTGTATTTTGGTCTTTGTATAAATTATTCTGGTTTTATTCACTTCATTCTGCAGCATTTCATTCAGATCTTTCTAGATTGTTTTTTTTTCCTGAACCCACCCTTTTCTTCATTTATTAGGGCATAACAGTATTCCTTTTACATTCATATACCATCATTTTTTCAACCATTCCCCAATTGGATGGACACCTACATTGTTTCCAGTTCTTTTCTCAACAGAAAGCAATTTCTTAGTTTATCTTTGGCACATAGGTTTTTTTTTAAATCTTTTCATTTTTAAACATGTTTTCACATTCATTATGCATCTAAAATAAAAATATTGAATAAAATAGGGATATTGTACCATCTGAAATGGAAGTACATGTTCTGAACAGTGATTGTAATTAGAGTTTGCTTTTAATGAATGGCACAATTCTTCTTCTTAAAATGGAGACCATTCAAGTGTTTTTTAAATTAGCATAAAAGCAAGAGCAGTTTTAGCAAAAAGAGTGAAATCGCCCTTGATGATGATCATTATAACACTGCTATAAAAAGGGAAAAGCAGTGAAACAGTTAGCATTCATTCAGTGCCCTTTATATACTGGGCTCTGTACTAATTGCTGGGAATACAAAGACAAAAAGGATTAATTCCTACCTTCAAAAACTTATATTCAATTTGAGAGAACAACATGTACAGTAAATAAAAACAAAACTCAAATATACTCCATCACCTAAGTTTCCTTTTATGGGGTCTGGGCTTTGATAGGAAGGTCTAGTCTTGGTGGCCTGACCTAAAGTGGTTGTCTGTCTCTTACCCAAAAACTTTGGGTAAATGTCCTGAATAAAGCTTAGCTACAGCTTTTGTCTGGATTTTCTCACAAGTGTGTAATGGAATTCCCAACTTCTCCAAAATATAAAATGCATGAGGCTTAAAGGATTGACAGAAGCCCATGAATAGTTATTGAAATATAAAGTATTCATGCGACCCATTAGATTTTTAAAACCCACTCTGTGACCTATAAGGCACAGATATTTTAGCTTCTCCTTTATCACAATTCTATCGTTCCCATTTTCCTTGTGCCTTCTTCTAGAGTGTCTTACTTGAGGGCTTATTAAATACTTTCTGTTCATCTCTGATCTGTATCCTCTGAGCCATTAATAACAATAATATGTTGGCAAAACCCAGATTTTATGCCCTCCCTTCAGCAGTTTTAGTCTTTCAGTTGGAGGGAGATCCTTTGCTGAGCATGCTTTTCTTTTTTTAATAAGTACACCGCTATGCCGCTAAGGAATTCCCTTTCAAGTTCTCCTTTCCCTGCTTAACCTTGATAGGAACATGGTGACACAGAGAATACAAGACCCCATTCTTTTGGAACTGAGAGATGCACTTTCTTATAGGTAATAGAATCACCCTTAGATTTCCTCCACCCAACTCAGGAATCTATAAAGGCAACACCAGAGTCCTGCAGAGATCCCAGGATAGACAGAGACAGGGGGCAATGAGGAGAGGGTGACCCAGTGCAGCATTCCTGGAAAGAGAACCTGAAACAGACCGAGTCCCAGCATTGCCCTAATCTAGTAGAAGATGCAGCCTTAAGACATTCCAGAAAGAGTATGGCTCTGCACCAATTTAAGCCAAGCTGTAGGAAAAAGAGTAAATTCATCCTCAGTAGTCCATACAGCTTGTAATGAGAACCCAGTATGGGAATAATCCTTGAGTCTAGAATCAAGGGGACATATCCCCTGAGGAGCCCACAGTAAGAGGTTTCAGCTGTTACAAGGAGGGAGCCCTCAGGCAGCGCTCTGCATCTGAGCAGTCATACCAATAGCATTAATTTGCAGAGTTTGACCAAAGACTCCGGACCCAACCCCTGCCTCTGTAAGCAAACCAAAAAGAAAATTCCTTGGTTTGAGAAAGGCCTAGAGGGTAAACCATATTGATCACTCAAGTCCAGACAAAGCCTCAGAGTAAAAAATTGCATTGGCCACAGAGACTGCAATGACCTGTTCAGTCATTTTTCAGTTGTTTCCAACTCTTTGTGACCCCATTTGGTGTTTAGTTGGCAGAGATACTGGAGTGGTTTGCCATTTCCTTCTCCAGCCCATTTTACAGATGAAGAAGCTAAGGGAAACAGAGTTAAGTGGCTTACCTGGGGTCACACAGCTATTAATTGTCTAAGGTTGGATTTGAACTCATAAATATGAGTCTTCCTGACTTCAGGTAAGAATACATAGAAGCAATAAAGAGTGGAAAATCAATGGAGAAAAGAAGACAAGGAAAATTGGTCACTTTGAACAGATGGTGAAAAACCTCACTCAGGAATTGAATACAGTGAAATCAGAATGAACCAGAAGGAGAACAATAACTCAATAATACAACAATAAATATCAAAACAAAAAAATAGAAAACCTAAGAAATAGAGCATGAAAAGTATGTCAGTCTGAAAATTACAATCAGATAAAATTTGGTTACCTTATTTTTGGAAATTATAAATTAAAACAATTCTTTGAACCAGAGGATAAAGTAAAAGTATGAAGTATCAAGTGGTTACTAGAAACCCCGAAATAAAAACTCCCAGGAAACATCATAGCCAAAATCCAGAGCTTATGGGTCAAGAAAAAAAATACTAGAAGCAGCTAAAAATAAGATAAAATACTAAGAAACCACAATAAAAGTTATACAAGACTTAACAGCAGCTGCAATCAATGAGAGGGGAGATTGGAATATTCCAAAAGACTCGACATAAAAATTTGACACCAAAGGTAGCCTATCCAGCAAAACTATAATTCTACAAGGGGAAAAATCAATCTTTAATGGAATAGAGGTTTTCTAAGCATTATTGATAAAAAAAAAGACCAAAACTGAGTATACATGGAAATATATGCAGTGAGAAGAACACAGATACACATATAATTGAAAGGGAATATGTGGGGATGAATTGTTTACATGTTAATAAGGGGAGAATAAATGCATTTTTCTTAGAACCTTAATATCTTTAGGATTTGGAGAGAAAAGGAAAAATGACAGAGTGTGGTAGTATTGTTCTGTTTTAATGGTCTTAAGAGAAGACAAATATTGGAGAGAAAGTACTGTACTGGGAGGAAGAAGGGAAAGAAAACAACTATTGTATAATAGAGGTGCCAAAGATGAAGAGTATAGAGGAAGAGTCTATACCATAGAGGGGAATGGACATCTCATGAACCTCACTTTCATCTGAATCAGATTAAGGAAGATTGAATGCACTCATGCCCACCCACTTATTTCCCCACACACATATCCCTCTCACACACACACACACACACACACACACACACCATGTAAAGTTCTCATATAGAAATGCATTACATTTAAAAAGGAAATAGGAAGGGACAAGGACAAGAGAGGGATTATAGAATAGTCTGAGGGAGATCAGGATAGGTGAGGAAATGGTCATGAAACAATCTCAGATTTGGAGGAAGGAAGGTATAGAGAGGATTAAAGGAAAGGAAAAGAGTAAAAATTGGCTATCAGTGATGCAGTAAGGAGAAAGGAACTGAAACAGGAAATAAAGTGTTTCACTTATGAGATCATAAATATCAGACAAATTCCCTTTTATACCTTCTTATTTGTAAAGAGGGAGTTGGAAATAAAAAAAAAAGTAAGAGTCTAGAATAATACACAGTTAACAGTCTTAACTGTAATTGTGACTGGGATGAACTCAGAAAATGGAAGAGGATGGTAGAATGGATTAGAAAGCAGAATCCGACACTGTGTTGTTTATAAGAAACAAACTTAAAACGCAACGATTCACCTATTGTTAAAATGAAGGACTGAAGCAAAATAATATATCTCCTGAACTCCAAAAAGGAAGAGTAGCAATTATGATTTCAGATAAGGCTAAAGTAAATATACAGAAGATAAAAAGAGGTAAGCAGAGAAATTACATTACGCTTAGACAGCATAGAAAATATTTAATAACATAATATTCAAATACTTAAAGAAAAAGTTCATTGAATTGGAGGGAGAAATAGAGAGTAGAACTATAATAGTGATGGACCTTAATGTACACCTTTCAGACCTAGGCAAATATAACCAGAAGATAGACAAGAAAGACACTTCCAAAAGTGAATTAATGTGCTTGTTTTCCCATATCCCTCCCAACATTTGTCATTTTCCTTTTTTTTTTTCTTTTGTCCAGCTTTACTAATATGATACAGAAGAGGTGGAATCTTAGAATTCCCTCAATTTGCATATCTCTACTTAGAACATTATTTTTATATGGTTCTTGATAGCCTTTTTTCTTCTCTTGAAATGTATATCATTGTACCATTTGTCTATTGGGGAATGGCTCTTTAAAAAAATTGAATCAGTTCCTTATGTATCTACAGTATATGAATTCTTTATCAGAGAAACTTGCTAGTAAGATCCCTCCTGCCCAGTAACCTATTTTCTTTCTAGGTTAGTTGCATTGGTTTTGATTGTGCAAAATCTTTTAAATTTCATTTAATAAAAATTATCATTTTATCTTCC
Source organism: Petaurus breviceps papuanus (assembly GCF_028583685.1). Taxonomy (NCBI): domain Eukaryota; kingdom Metazoa; phylum Chordata; class Mammalia; order Diprotodontia; family Petauridae; genus Petaurus; species Petaurus breviceps. The sequence goes on along the minus strand of NW_027185776.1, from coordinate 3,471,087 downwards.
ATGATCCTCTCTATCCCTTGATTGATCATATCCTTGTCCCCTAACTATTGTTGAGATCGGCATTTTCTTCCCTGTTCATCTAAGTTGTTTATAATATTATCTTTTATATCTAAGTTGTATATCCCTTTTGAGTTTGTCTTGATATATGATGTGGCAGGTAGGTTTATAACTAAGTTCTGTTAGACTGCTTTCAAGTTTTCCTAGTAATTTTGTCAGATTGTGAGTCCTTAACACCTAGTAACTATAATCTTTAGGGTTATCAGACACCATGCTGCTGCATTTGTTTCTCTATGCTGTTCCACTGATTAACCTCTCTATTAACCAGTCCCAAATCGTTTTTATAATACTGCTTTTTGATATAGTTTTAGATGGGGTACTCAGCCCTTTCTCATTTATTTCAATATTTCTTTTGAGATTCTTGACCTTTTGTTCCTCCAGGTTAATTTCATTATTGTTTTTTCTACCTCTGTATTGGTAGTTTGGTATGGTTAATCAATAAATAATTTTGATAGGGATGTGTTTGTCGGTGTGTGTGTGTCTAAAGCAATTCATTTTCTTCGGTTGTTTATGTCTATGTTATTATAAAGAGTGTTTGATAGTTGTATCCACATAGTTCCATTGTGTATCTTAGATAATCATATATCTTTCATATATTTATTGTTATTATATCATATATTTATAGTTATTGTAAGTTGAATTTCTCTTTCTATATCTTCCTCCTGAGCTTTGTTGGTAATATGCAAAATATTTAAGTGGATTTATTTTTACATCCTGCATCTTTACTAAAATAATTGTTCCATTAATTTTTAAATTAATTTTCTCTAGATAAAGCATCATATAGTTTATAACAAGTTAATAATTTTATTTTCTTCTTTGCCTGTACTTTTCTCAATTTCCTTTTCTTGTCATATTGCTATATGTAATATTTCTTAGTACTATATTGAAAAAAGTGTTGACAATTGACCTCCTTGCTTTATCACCTGATATTGTCAAACATGCCTCTACTTTATGCCTATTATATATAACTCCCTCCATTTCTTTTCCTCCTTGACATTTTTTGCCCACACCCTCCCATACAGGATTCTGCCCATCATATTTAATTCCTTCCTCTAAATCTTTTAGCATTCTATGTGTACCATTCTAGCATTTGGACTGTTTATCTCTTATACCTCTCCTTTGCTGTACAGTTAGTACATATTTTCTTATCATAGATTTTCCTGGATGATATGATATCCCTTTTACCATTTATTTTTCATCCATATCATTGATTCATATGTTTTCACCCACAATTTTGATTCTTAAGATTTCAAGGAGTTCCTTGTATGTAGCTGTATAGTATTAGTAAGAAGATACTGTTCTTGTTCAGTTCCCACCAGCATGTATTTCTTATTCCAGACAGAAGGACTTTATTAGAAGGAATGTTGCAATTATTTAAAAGACTATTTCAAACTAATTTTAGTAAAATTTAGGTGGGGTTACATTATTAAATATGCAGGGTATATTTCTTTTCAAAATGCCATAATAATTGACTATTAACATTATATGCAGAAAGTTGTTTATAAATGAGAGAGAAAAAAGTACCCAGAAAAATATCCAGATAAAATAACTTTAATTTAGATAATTGAAGTAGAAACAAAACTTTTTTGAGGGGAAAGTACAATTTTGAGAGACATTTGAGATATTTGGGAGAGAGAATATCAGAAAATCCATTTTAGATTGTCCTATTCTAAGGTTTTCTTTGTACCTTTTGATGTTTCATTTTAAAGTACATAACCAACTGCTTTAAAGATACACTTTCACTTTGAATTGGTAGATATCAACTAGAAAATTCTTTAAGACATGATTCAACTATCAAAGTGAAGAATTGGTTAATTTCATACATTACAACCCAAAGTTCTGGATTCATATTGTTTTCTATTAACTAATGAATCAAAACCCTTATAGATTTTTCTTCAGGAATTTTGGTCATTCATTTTTGGAAACAACCTCACAGTGACAAAATCATTTATTAAGCACCATGTACAAAGCATGTAGCCTAACCCTAATAGAATGTGGTTCCTGCAATTAAAATGGTAGTAATAGTATAGATAGCGCAAAAAAAAGTACAGCATTTTGGGGCAGCCAGGTAGCACAGCGAGTAAGAGTCAGGATGACCTGGGATCGAATCCGGGCTCAGACACTTAGCACCCACCCAGAAACACCTGGCCATGTAACCTTGAGCAAGTTACTTAACCCCAATTGCTTAGGGGCGGCCAGGTGGTTCAGTGAGTAAGAGTACCGGCCCCAGAGTTGGGATGACCTGGGATCGAATCTGGGCTCTGATACTTAGCACCACACCCAGAAATAACTGGCCGTGTAACCTTGAGCAAGTTACTTTACCCCAATTGCTTAAAAAAAAAAGTACAGCGTTTTAAAAAGGCATATACTTCTAAACTCTGAGGTTAGATTGCTTCAGAATTTTGGAATGATGAGATTCTGGTTGAGGCTTTTTTTTTCACTCACAGAAATACTTTTGTTAGATTAATCATTGACATTTATTGACTCTTGTTAATCATATCTAGTCCTCAACTGTAAAGTTAAGACTTAACATATTGCCTCAAAAATATATATATTGTGAAGATGTTTATTGAGCTAAGCTGATAAAAATCTACATTATAATAAATAATTAGTTATATCAAAATAGTATTTCAGAGTCCCAGAGTAGTTTTTTCTATGTATCATTCCATGTGAATAAATAAAACTAGAGAAGAAAAAAATACTACTTTTGTGCCCAAGCAGCCATTACTTTTCTAACTTAATCTATTTAAATAATAACATACTAGTAAGGCATGATCATCTTAGTAGCCTTTGTAGATGAAGGACAAAAAATAGGCATGAAATGGAACAAATTTGTCAGTATTCCTTAGCAATCTTTCATCTCTGAGGACAATATAACCACTACCTTTGAAATACTGCAAAGTCTAATAAGGAATGTAGAAAGGGTACTTAAGACATTAAATGGAGAAGAGGGACTCAACTTGGCATATACACACAGAAAAAATCTGTTAGAGTTGATGTTTTTAAGGGGCCTAAGGGACTGATTTTTAACATTTCCAAAGGGGAAAATTCCAAAAGAATGGAAAAGATCACAGATAGAATTTTCATCTTTCCCTCCTCAAAAAGAGGTAATCAAGGAGATACCTGTGTAGCATTTGACACTATTGATCACCACCTTCCAAATACATTCTCCCTTCTAAGATTTGGGTTTTTGTTTTTTGGGGTGTGTGTGTGTGTGTGTGTGTGTGTGTGTGTGTGTGTGTGTGTGTGTGTG
>NW_027185776.1:3348974-3467767 GCF_028583685.1 Petaurus breviceps papuanus | reverse complement strand
GTGTGTGTGTGTGTGTGTGTGTGTGTGTGTGTGTGTGTGTGTGTGTGCCACTGCTCTTTCCTGCTTCTCCTATCTGTCTTACCATTTTTTTTTCTGAGTCTCCTTTGCTGGGTCTTCATTCATGTCATGTATGTCCCCCAAGGCTCTGTCTAGGACTCTTCTTTTTTTGCTTATCATTCTCTCTCTTAGTGATCTTTTCAGCTTCATGAGTTCCTTTATCATCTCAATAATGTGATGATTCCCAGATCTATATATCTAGCCTTAGTCTCACTCCTGAGATGTAGACACATCTTAGTTCCTCATGTATCTTGGATATATGAGACTTTTATAAGAGAAACTTGATACACAGATTTTTCCCCCAGTTGCCTGTTTCTATTCTAAATTTTAACTTGTTGATTTTACTTGTGGAAATTTTTTTTTTATTTAACTGTGTGTGGAACCAAGACAGTGGAATAAAGTCAGTGATTCATCTGAACTCTCCCAAATTCTCCTTCAAGTGATGTTAAAAATAATGCCTCAAAATGAACTCTGAAGCAGCAGAACCAATAAAAGCTAGAAGTTTGGCAGGAAAGGTCTATCTCATTGGGGTGAGAATGGAGTTCAATCCAGCACAGGTCATGGTAGCAGCAGCCCTTTGAAGTGATTGAATTATTGAGCTTTCAAGCCCTAGACAGTAAGTGGGTGGGACAACTGGTCAGAAGGAGATTACAAGGGACCCTTTGTTGGTACTGGGAGCAGGACTTTGTTGCATTGCCTATACATAGTGCTGGGCACTAACAGGAGTGAAGACCCTGGTCACAGTTCCAAGGCAGAGGAAGAGTGCTTATGGTCACTCACACATAAGAGCACAGTCCAGGAGAGCAGTAATCACACCTTTCCTTAGATTATACCACCTTAGAAGAACTAAAATTACAGATCCACAGAACTAACTCTGAAAACAGTAGCACAAATAACTTGAAGTTTGGGACAGTGCCCTCTCAATTCCAGGAGCAGAACTCAACTTGAAAATAAAGTTAGAAGTCAAGAAATAAACTTGGAAAACTGAGAAAGCAACAAAAAAAGAACCTGACCATAGAAAGTTACTATGGTGACTGAAAAAAATCAAAACACAAACTCAGAGAATAAGACAATGAAATCAAAGCAACTACATGCAGAGCCTCAAAGAAAAATGTGAATTAGTCTCAGAATTGGTTCAAAAAAGAATTCCAGGAAGAGCTCAAAAAGGATTTTAAAAATCAGAGAGGTAGAGGAAGGAAAAGAAATGAGAGTGATACAAGAAAATCACGAAAAAAAGTCAGCAGCTTGGTCATGGAGGCATAAATAAAAAACCACTGAAGAAAATAACAACTTTAAAAAATACAGAATAGGCCAAATGGAAGAGGAAGTTCAAAAGCTCACTGGAGAAAATAATTCCTTAAAAGTTAGAATCGGGCAAGTGGAAGCTAATAAAATATCAAGAAGCAATAAAACAAAATCCAAAAAATGAAAAGTTAGAAAATGTTAAATATTTTGTTGGAAAGACAACTGATCTGGAAAATAGAACAAAGAGAATTTAAGAATTACTGGATTACCTGAAAGCCATGATCAAAAAAAGAGCCTGCACATGATATTTTAAGAAATTATCAAGGAAAACTTCCGTGATAGTCTAGAACCAGGGCGTTAATAGAAATAGAAAGAATCCACTGATTACCTCCTGAAAGAGATCTCAAAATAAAAACTCCCAGGAATATTATAGCCTAGTGCCAGAGTTCCCAGGTCATGGAGAAAATATTGCAGGCAACCAGGAAGAAATAATTTTAATATTGTGGAACCATAGTCAGGACTGCACAGGTTTTAATAACTTCTACATCAAAGGATCAGGAAAAGGAGCTAGAATTACAACCAAGAATCACAAAGCAAAACTGAGTGTAATACTTCAGAGGGAAAATGGGTATTTAATGAAATAGAGGCCTTTCAAGCATTACTGTTGAAAAGACCAAAGCTGAATAGAAAATTTGACTTTCAAATACAAGTCTCAAGAGAAGCATAAAAAAGTAAACACAAAAGAGAAATCTTAAGGGATTCAATATGGTAAAACTCTTTACATGGGAAGATACTTATAAATCCTAAGAACTTTTATCATTGTTAGGGCAGTTAGGAGTATGTATAGACAGAAGGCATGGGTGTGAGTTGACTATGATGGGAAGATGTAAAAAAATTAAGGAGTAAGAAAGAGGGATGCACTGGGAGAAGGGGAAAGGTAGAGGTAGAAGATGGGGGTGGTGATAGCAGGCAACACTTGGACCTTACTCTCACTAGAATTGGCCCAAGAGGGAATAACACACATACTCAGTTGGGTATAGATATCTATCTTACCCTACAGGGAAGTAGGAGGGGGGAGGGATGAGAGTAAGGGGATGCTGATAGAATGGAGGCAGGATTAGGGAAGGTGATAGAAGTAAAACACTGTTGAAGGGGCAGGGTGAAATGATAGAGAAGAATAAACTGGGAGGGGGGAGTAGGATTAAAATAGTAATCATAACTGTAAATGTGAATGGAATGAACTCACCTTTAAAACAGAAGTGGATAGCAGAGTGGATTAAAAAACAGAATCCTACAGTATGTTGTTTTTAAGGAACACACTCGAAGCAGAGAGAGGCACACAGAGTAAAGGTAAGGAGCTGGAGCAGAATTTATTGTGCTTCAGCTGAAATAAAAAAAAAAAAGCCTAGGTAGCAGTAATCTCAGACAAAGCAAAAGCAAAAATGTAATCAAAATAGATATGCAGAGAAATGACATTTTGCTAAAACATGCCATAGACAATGAAGTAATAGTAATATTAAACATATATGCATGAACTAGTATAGCATCCAAATTACATTCAATTTAAAAATTTTCACAAACAAAACCAATGCAACCAAGATGAGAAGGAAAGCAAAAAACTTGGGGAAAATTTTTATAGCAAATTTCACTGATAAAGGATTCATTTCTCAAATATATAGAGAACCAGGTCAAATTTATAAGAATACAAGTCATTTCCCAGTTGATAAATGATCAAAGGATATGAATAAGTTTTCACATGAAGAAATCAAAGCTATCTTTATTCATAGGAAAAACTGCTCTAAATCACTCTTGACTAGAGAATGCAAATTAAAACAGTTCTGAAATATCACTGCACACATATCAGATTAGCTATTATGACAGGAAAAAAATGAGAAATGTTGGAGGGGATGTGGGAAAATTGGAATACTAATGCATTGTTGGTGGAGTTGGGAACTGATCCAACCATTCTAGACAGCAATTTGGAACTATCCTCAAAGGACTATAAAACTATGCACACCTTTTGATCCAACAATACCACTACTAGGTCTGTATCCCAAAGAGATTTTTTCAAAAGGAAAAGGACCAATATGTACAAAAAATATTTCTAGCAGCTCTTTTTGTGGTTGCAAAGAGGAAATTGAGGGGATGCCTATCAGTTGGGGAATGGCTGAATAAACTGTGGTATATGATAATAATGGAATAGTTTTGTGCTATAAGAAATGACAAGAAGGATGATTTTAGAGATTCGACTTCTGGGAACCAAGATGGCAGAGTTGAAGAAGTAAGAAGTTAAACCACTCTCCCTGTCCTTTATTGAGCTCTAAAAACCCAGAAAACATCACCCCAGGAAAAACCCTGGAACAGCTTAGCCAGTAGAAAGACAAGGTACTGCTGTATTGTCTTTTAACCTGGGAAGCTTGAGGAATTAACAGAAAGATCCCTCTCCCTCTGGTGGAAGGGGAGCAGTACAGGACAGGAGGCATCCCAGCAAATCAGTGGGACCGATGGGAGATACTGAGCCCCAGGGTTGTGGAGCAGGCAAGTGCCAACACCAGGACCCACCAAGTGCCTTGGCACGGGCAGGGGAACTGGCAAACTACAGCAGCCTTCAGCACAGCTCCATGCTGGCAGGTGTCTTCCAGTAGCCAAACTTTCTGGTGCTTCAGAGCAGCCATCCTTGAGGGGCCAGATCCCCTTCCACCCCAAGAACTTCAGTGTTGCTGACCCCAGCTCAGCTCCAGGTAAGCTGAGAGACCCCTATATCCTCCAGCTGCCAGCACCTGAGGTCCTGGCACACAAAGCCAGTGACCAGCACAAGAAACTTGGGTCAATGCCCCCTGTGCTCCTGCAAGAGAGTTCAGCTTTTTTTATTACTTGATTTTATTTTACACCAGGTGGTAGATGCAAATCATTCCTTTTTAATAAAGTATAGACAATTAGCTTCACTCGGAATGCACTTTTAATGGACATTTTTTTTAAAAAGGATTCATCTTACAAATTGTTTTGCAATCCAAATATACAATAGCTTGGAAAACAAATAGTTTAGAAAACAAAAGCCAGAGTAAAAAGGCTGATTAAAACAACTAAAACAGGGGTGGCCAGGTAGCACAGTGAGTAAGAGCACCAACTCCAGTGTTGGGATGACCTGGAGATCGAATCCCGGGCTCAGACGCTTAGCACCCACCCAGAAACACCTGGCCGTGTAACCTTGAGCAAGTTACTTAACCCCAATTGCTTAGGGGCGGCCAGGTGGCTCAGCAAGTAAGAGCATCAGCTCCAGTGTTGGGATGACCTGGAGATTGAATCCTGGGCTCAGATACTCAGCACCACACCCAGAAATAACTGGCCGTGTAACCTTGAGCAAGTTACTTAATCCCAATTGCTTAAAAACACACACACACACACACACACACACACAACCAAAACAGTATAGGTTTCATATGGCTCTGATTTTACAGTTTTCTCACTGAATCATCATTGTCAAAAATCTGTTCCTTCAGCTGGCTCCATTGTTTTAGATTTAAAGAAATACCTTTTCTACCAGGTTTCATTTAACCTTCCTGACCCATCCAATATTCTGTAATATCAATTAGGATTTTTCCTTTAAAGTCCTGAACACTGACATATCTCATTTTTCCAATCTGAAACATATGATCATCTCAGCTGCTGCTTTGCTTGGATGAAGCTGGTGCTTTAGAACTTTCTCCTGTCTTTTGCTTCTTTATGGGTTTTTCTGGAAGAGCTTGCTTTTTCTTTTTGTCAATTTCACTGTCAGAATCACTCCCAGATGAGCTTGAAGAAATAAGTTCCTTTGATTTGGGCATCTCTCCAGAGGTTCCTGCGGCTGCACACTCTGCTGTTAGCTCGGGAGTCAAGAGAGTTGAATTTTAAAAGCCAGGAAATAAACAAACATCATGAGCAAAAAGCAGAAATGGACAATGACCACAGATTCTTACTATGGGGACAGGGAACATCAAGTCAAAAATTCAGAAGAGGACAACATTGTCAATATACCCATATCTGAAATCTAAAAGGGGAATATGAATTGGTCTCAAGTCCAAAAAGACTTTTTGGAAAAGCTCAAAAAGAATTTTAAAAGTCAAATAAGAGAGGTAGAAGAAAAATTGGGAAAAGAAATGAAAGCTATGCAAGAGATAGTCAGTAGCTTGGAAAAGGAAAGACAAAAATTTACTGTAGAAAGTAAGTCTTTAAAAAATACAGTTGACCAAATGGGAGAAAAAAGTACGTTGAAGAAAACAATTCCTTAAATGGTAGAATTGACCAAGTGGGAAAGGAGGCACAAAAACTCACTGAAGAGAACTTAAAAAGTAAAAAGGGCCAAATGAAAAAAGAGATACAAAATCTAATAGAAAAAAAAACAATTCATTAAAAATTAGAACTGGGCAAGTAGAAGCTATTGACTCTATGAGACAGTCAAACAAAATCAAAAGAATTAAAAAGTAGAAGAAAACAAAATACCTCATTGGAAAAACAGTTGACCCAGAAAAATAGATCCAGGAGAGATAATTTAAGAATTATTGGTCTACCTGAAACCGATGATCAAAAAAAAAAGAGCCTGGATAGCATCTTTCAAGAAATCATCAATGAAAATTGCTTTGAGGTCCTAGAACAAGAAGGTAAAATAGTCATAGAAAGAATCCACCAATCACCTCCTAGAGATCCCAAATTGAGAGCTCCAAGGAATATTGTAGCCAAATTCCAGAATTATTTGGTCAAGGAAAAATATTGCAAGCAGTCAGAAAGAAACAATTTAAATATCATGGAACCACAGTTCAGGATTATGCAGGAGCTTGCAGCTTCTACATTAAAAGATTGGAGGGCTTGGAATTTGATGTTATGTAAGGCAAAGGAGCTTAGATTACAACCAAGGATCAACTAACTAGCAAAACTGAGCATAATCTTTCAAGGGAGGAAATGGATATTCAATGAAATAGGGGACTTCTAAACCTTCCTGATAAAAAGACCAGAGCTTAACAGAAAATTTGATCTTTAAATACAAGACTCAAAAGAGGCATAAAAAGCTAAACAGGAAAGAAAAACCATGTTATTCAATAAGGGCAAACTGTTTGCATCCCTACATGGGAGGATGAAATGTGTAACTCTTGAGAACTGTGTCTTTATTATGACATTTGAAAGGGGTATACATAGACAGTGGGTGTAGGTATATGTTGACTTTGATGTAATGATAAAAAATGTAAGTGGTGAAAAGGAATTGTACTGGGAGAAGAAGAAAGGAGGCAGAAAACGGTAAATTACATGAAGAGGCACAAAAACCTATTACAGTAGAGGGAAAGAAGGGAGATGAGCATTCTTTGAACCTTACTCTCATCATATTTGACTCAAAGAGAGAATAACATACTCCGGTATGGAAACCTAACTTATTCTATAGGAAGTAGGAGGGGAAAGGGGAAAGAAAATGGAGGGGGTGTATAGAAGAGAGGGCAGATTGAGGAAGGTGGTGATCAAAAGCAAAACTCAGTGAGAAGAGAGAAAGGAGAGAGCAAAACATAAGTGGGGCAAAAATAGGATGTAGAGAAAGACACAGATACTAATCATAACTGTGAATGTGAATGGGATGAACCCTCCCATAAAATGGAAGTGAATGGAGTAGATTAAAAACCATAATCCTACAATATATTGTTTATAAGTAACACATTTGAAGCAGAGGGATACACACAGAATAAAGGTAAAAGACTGGAGCAGAATATATTATGCTTCAGCTGAAGTAAAAAAAAAGCAGGGGCAGCAATCCTGATCTCAGACAAAGCAAAAGCAAAAATAGATCTAATTAAAAAGATAAGAAAACTACATCCTGCTGAAAGGTACCATAGACAAGGAAGTAATGTCATTACTAAATACATATGTGCTGAGTTGTATAGCATCCAGATTCTTAGAGGAGAAATTAAAGGAGTTACAGGAAGAAATAGACAACAAAACCATACTAGTAGGGAACCTCAACCTCCCCCTCTCAGAACTAGATAAATCTAACCATAAAATAAACAAGAAGTTTAAGAAGGTGAATAGAATTTTAGAAAAGTTAGATATGACAGACCTCTGGAGAAAACTGAATAGGGAAAGAAAAGAACATGCCTTTTTCTTGGTGGTACATGGCACCTGTACAAAAACTGATCATGTATTAGGGTATAAAAACCTCAATTCAATGCAGAAAGGCAGAAATATTAAATGTATCCTTTTCAGATCATGGTACAATAAAAATTACATGTAATAAAGGACCAAGATAAAACAGACTAAAAATTAATTGGAAACTAAATAATCTAATCCTAAAGGATGAGTTGGTCAAAACAAATCATAGAAATAATCAGTCATTCATCTAAGAGAATAACAATAATGAAACAACATACGCAATCTTACAGGATGCAGTGAAAGTTCTCAGGGGAAGTTTTCTATCTCTAAATGCTTACATGAATAAAATAGGGGGAGAAGACATCAATGAGTTGGGCATGCAACTAAAACTAGAAAAGGAAGAAATCAAAAATCCAAAATTAAATACCAGATTAGCAATTCTGAAAACCAAAGGAGAGATTAATAAAATTAAAATTAAGAAAACTATTGAACTAATAAAACTAACAATTGGTTTTATGGAGGTGGGGGACAATAAAATAGATAAACCTTTGGTTAATTAGATTTTTTAAAAGGGATGGTTTCAGAAAAACCTGGAAAGACCTACCTGAACTGATGCAAAGGGAAGTGAGTAGAACCAGGAGAACACTGTACACAATAATAGCAATATTGTACAAGGATAAACTGTGAATGACTTAACTATTCTCAGCAATACAGTGATTTAAGACAATTCCAAGACTTATGATGAAAAATATCTTTCACTTTCAGAGAAAGAACCAATGGAGTCTGAATCCAGATTGAAGCAATTAAAAAAAAGACTTTATTTTTCTTGGAGGGTTTTTTTTTGGTAGTTCTTTTTTGTCTTTTGGTCTATTTTCTTTTACAGTATGACCGATATGGAAATGTTTTATTTGCTTGCATGTGTATAACTGACATCAAATTACTTGCCTTCTCAATGAGGGTGAGGAGAAGAAGGGAGAGTTTGGAACTCAAAATTTTAAAAAATGAATGTTTAAAAAAATTAAAAAAAAATTGTTCTTGTTATTGGAAAAAATAAAATGTTTATATAGCAAAAAGAAAAAAACTTGGTAGCCAATATTATCCATTTTATCTTCTGTGATCCTTTTTTATCCCTTGTTTGGTCAAACACTTTTCTTCTACCCATTGTTGTGAAAGGTATCTTCTTTCTTGTTCCTTTAATTTGCTTCTGGTATTACTTTTTATATCTAAATTATGTTACTGTTTGTATTTAATTTTTATATATGGTGTAAGATGCCAGTACAGACACTTTTTGACCTCTGGAATATCATATTCCAAGCCCTTTGATCCCTCAGTGTAGCAGCTGCTAGATCTTGTGTTATCCTGATTGTGTTTCCACAAAACTCAAATTGTTTCTTCCTGACAGCTTGTGATATTTTCTCCTTGATCTGAGAGCTCTGGAATCTGGCTATGATATTCCTAGAAGTTTTCTTTTTGGGATCTTTTTCAAGAGGGGATCAGTGAATTCTTTCAATTTCTGTTTTGCCCTCTGGTTCTAGAATATCAGGGCAATTTTCCTTGAGAATTTCTTGAAGGATGATTTCTAGGTTTATTTTTTTGATCATAGCTTTCAGGTAGTCCAATAATTTTTAAATTATCTCTTCTGCATCTATTTTCCAGGTCAGTGGTTTTTCCAGTGAGATATTTCACATTGCTTTCTATTCTTTCATTTGTTTGGATCTGTTTTATAGTATCTTGATTCTCATAAAGTCATTAGCTTCCATTTGCTCCAATCTAATTTTGAAGGAATTATTCTCTGCAGTGAGTTTTTGAAATCCTTTTTCCATCTGGGCAATGAGGCTTTTAAGGCATTCTTCTCCTCATTGGCTTTTTGGGCCTCTTTTGCCATTTGAGTTAGTCTGTTTTTTAAGGTGTTATTTTCTTCAGTATTTGGGGGGGGGGTCTCCTTTAGCAGGCTGTTGACTCTCTTTTCATGATTTTCTTGCATCATTCTCATTTCACTTCCCAATTTTTCTTCCTCTTCTCTTACTTGATTTTCAGAATCCTTCTTGAGCTCTTCTACAGCCTGTCACCAGATCATATTTTTCTTGGAGGCTTTTGATGCAGGAGTTTTGACTTTGTTGACTTCTTCTGGTGCCATGTTTTGATCCTTTTTGTCCCCAAAAAAGGATTCTGTGGTCTTATTGTGCTTCCTCTGCTTGCTCATCTTGCCAGCCAATTACTTGACTTTTGAGCTCTTTGCCATGGTAGAACTCTGCTTTCACAGTTGAGAGAGCTTTGTCCCAAATTGCTGGGGTTTTCTCAAATGTTGTCACAGGTCTGAGGAGGGTGCCCACTCTACAGCCACCATAAGCTCTGGCACACTGGTGTTTCTCCCCCCAGGACCACTGCCCAAGACAGCAACCCAGACCAAAGCAGGTCAAAGCAAGAGCAATTACCCTCTGAATGGTCACTTGGTCCCCCTACAATCTGGAGGCCAGGAGCTCCAGAAGCAGCCACACAGCAGGAGCTGCAGCCGCTGCACCTCCGCCACCTCTCCTCCCCGGGGTAGGGGAGTTCCCCACTGACCTTTTACTTTCTCTTTGGTGTTTATGGGTTGAGAAGTCTGGAAACCACCATAGCTGCTAGTGATTCACTCTCCTGAAGTCTGCTCCAGCCAGTATGGGCTGCTGTTTGGGGCCGCCCTGAATCTGGGGCCACCCTGGGTCCAGGCCTGTGTGGCTCATGTGGGACTGTGCATGGCTCCCAGCTAGATGTGATAGATCCTTCCTGTCAGCCTGCTGGGCTTCCTCCAGCAGGAGATTTATTTCTTTTTGTCACTTTGTGGGTTCTGTAGCTCTAAAATTTGTTTAGAGTCATACTTTACAGATATTGGAGGTGCTTGGTGCGGGCACTCATGCAATTTCCTGCTTTTACTCTGCCATCTTGGCTCTGCCCCCTAAATAATACATTTCTTTTTCTATTAATATGGGTATTTAATATTTTTATAAATATTTGTTTCATCTACATTATCAGTTTTGTTCATCTGTAGTTTGACAGAATACTTTTTTACTCATCTTCAGTTGTAATGTTTCTCCCTTTTCATTTTTTACTTACACAATTTGGTTTTCTTCTCTCTTTAAAAAACTCAGATGAGCTGATTATCTGTCACTAATTTAAAAATTATTTCTAGTTTTATTAATAAGTTCAATGATTTTTTTCCTTTCTATTTTAAAAATCATACAGACTTTCAGAATTTCTGTTTTGGTACTTAGTTTGGACTTTTGATGTCAATTTTCTAGGGTTTTTTTTTTAGTTGTTTATCCAATTTATTCTTCTGTTCTTTTCTGTTTTTTTTTTTGTTGTTGTTGATGAAGCTGTTTAAAGATAGAAGATTTCCTGTATGAACTACTTTAGCTACATTTGAAATGTTTTTTTTTTACATATTACCTTGTTACTGTAATTTTCTTTAATTAAAATTTCTATTTGGGGGGGGGTTGACCCATCAATTCTTTAATGACAAAATATTTAGTCAATTAATTTTAAATTCTTTCCTCAAAAGCCCATATTAATGTAACTTTTATTGCATTGTAGTCAATAAATAGTTTAATATTCTGCTTTTCTGCGTTTTTAATGAAAATTTTACTTCCTAGTGTATGGTTCATTTTTGTAAAGGTGTCACACCTATCTAAGAAATATGTTAAACTCTTTTTTATTTTCATTTATTAATTGCCAGAGAGCTCTGGCTTTTCTAAAGTTCTTTTTAGATCCTTAACTTCTTTCTTGTTGTTAGATTTTTCTGGATCTGAAAAGAGTACATTGGAATCTCTCACTTTTATAGTTTTACTATCCCTCTCTGTAAATTGCTTAACTTTTCTTTTAGGTATTAAATGCTATGTCAGCTGATTTATATATTATGCCTTTAAGGGGTGTCTGTGTGTGTGTGTATTTTACATTTTATTTCTTTATTGTGTCTGCTTTTTAGTGTTGTCCTTTCTGAAATCATGATTTTTACTCTTCCTTTAATGAATTCATCTTTAGTGTGATAAATTTTGCTACTTCCCTCTCACCTGCTCCATTTTGATGACTAGTGTCCCTAGATAGGATAAAGGGCTAAGAATTGCCTTTTTATATCTTTTGACCCATTTGTCTGTTGGAGTATTGGCTCTTGTTCGTATATACCGTGTTTCCCCGATAATAAGACCTATCCTGAAAATAAGCCCTCCCCTTACTGTGTAAGATTCCTCTAAAATAAGCCCTCCCCCGAAAATAAGCCCTATTGAGATTGCTACTGTAGTGAAGGTGATCACCTGCACTACACGCTACATTACAGTACCCTCTGTATGCACCCCCCCCGTGAAACGCACGCCACGCTCCAAGCTGCATCCAATCAGAGCTGCAGCAGTGAGCGCGTCATCCTGTTCTTCCCCAGTGATTTGCTTGCTGGCGCCATTGAGAGCAGTGCCGCGGAGGAGAGCTGAGGCAGGACAACATAAGCCCTCCCTTGAAAATAAGCCCTCTGGTGTTTTTCTTTCCAATCGGGGAAACACAGTAGTTGTGTCAGTTTCTTATATAAAGGATATATATTGAGACCTTTATCACAGGAATTTGTTGGGAAGTTGGGGTTTTTTTTCCCCAATTAATTGTTTCCCTTCTAATTCTAACTTTATCATCTATACAAAAACCTCTTCAGTTTTATATAATTACAATAGCCCATTTAATCTCCTTTGATCCTTTATTCCTTCTTTGATCAAGAATTCTTCTTATATTTCCAGTTATATAAGATATCTTATTCTTTACTTTTTTAATTTGTTTATATTACCTTTATAGCTAGGTCCTGTTTATATTTAGGACTTACTGTGATATATTGTGTGAGATGCTGATCAAAACCTAATTTGTGCTGAGCAATTTTCCAGCTTTATAGCAGTTTTTATCAAATAAGAGATCCTCTCCTCAGTAGTTGACTTCCTTACGTATATTTATGTTCTGTTGCTTCTGAATTTTTTACATACCTAATCTATTTCACTAATGAAAATTTCTACTTTTTTTAATCAGTACCAAATATTTTGGGTGAATATTGCTTTGTAGTATAGTTTGAGGTTTGGCCTTGGTAGTTTTCCTTATTTCACACTTTTTTCATTATTATCCTTGACATTTTTGGCATTTAACTTTTATTATTATTCGTTATTTTTACTAGTTCTATAAAGTAAGTCTTTGGTGGTTTCTGTCACATGAAACTGAATCTTTAAATTATTTTAGGTAACATTGACATTTTTATTATATTGGTTAGGCTTAACCAATCTTTTTAAGTTTTTGAAGTCTGTTTTTATTTCTTTAAAGAGGATTTGAAAGTTGTATTCATATAATTCTTACATGCATCTTCATAGGTGAACTCCCAGATATTATAAATACTCTAGTTATTTTGAAAGGAATTTCCTTTTCTCTTTCTACTGAGTTTTGTTGGTAATATACAGAAATACTAAAGATTTTTCTATGTTTATATCCTGCTATTTTATTGAAGTTACTGTTTCAATTAAATCTAGTAGACTTTCTAGAATCATTATGTCTTCTGCAGAAAGTGATCATTTTGGGGCAGCTAGGTGGTGCAGTTAGTAAGAGCACCGGCCCTGGCCGGGATTGGTTCCAGCCTCAGATACTTGACACCCACACAAAATAATTGGACGTGTAACCTTGAGCAAGTTACTTAACCCCAATTGCTTTAAAAATAAATAAATAAATAAATAAATAAATAAATAAATAAATAAATAAATAAATAAATAAATAAAAAAGAAAGTGATCATTTTGTTTTTTTCTTTGCATATACTTATTCCCTGAGTATTTTGTCTTTTTTATTGCTATTGCTAGAACCATGTCAAATAATAGTGGTCACAATGGACATTCTTACTTTTACCCCTGATCTTATTGGAAAGAACTATAGCATTTCTCTATTACAGATAATACTATCTCTTTAGGTTTATATTATTTACCATTTCAAGTAGCAGTCCATTTATTGCTTTTATTCTTAATACTTCTAACATCAAAGGATGTTACATCTTGTCAAAAGCTTTTTTGTGTCTATTTCTTATATAATTATGTATTTCATTGTCTTTGTATTAATATGGGAGAAGCAATGTAGCTTTTTGGGCCTCTTTTGCCATTCGAGTTAATCTATTTTTTAAGGTGGTGTTTTCTTCAGTATTTTTTGGGTCTCCTCTAATACTAATACTAATAAACACTCTTTAAGTCAAGATGTGGATTCAAGTCCTACACCTGATAAACAGTAGCTAGGTTATCCTGAGTAACTCACTTACCCTCTTAGACCTCTAGGCAACTCTATAAGACTATAGCACAGAAAAGGTGCTAACTAGCATTGATCAAAGAAGGTTCCTCCACTTGTAGTTGCCTGAATCATTGAAATTGCAAGTTGAGTTCTTATCCTGATATGTGTCACAAAGGAATGTGGTATTTTATCAAAAGTGCTCTCTCTGTCTCTCTCTTTTTATATATATAATTTTATTTTTATTATTAATATGGAATAAAATGTTTATGATTTTCCTAATATTGAATTAACTCCCAGCCTAGTCATGGAGCATAATTTTTTTAATATGTTGAAAATTCTTGTTAATATTTTATCTTTATATTGTATTGGTCTATAGAGTTTTAAAGTCTGCTTTATCTCTTCATAGTTTAGGTATCAGACCCATCTTTGTCCCATAGAAAGAGCTTAAGAGAATTTCTTCTTTTCCTTGTTTTTGCAAACAGGTTCTATAACGTTGGAATTAATTGTTCTTTAGATATTTGATATAATTGACTTGTAAATTCATCTGGTGCTGGGGTATTTTCCTTTATGGCTTGTTTAATTCAATTTTCAGAGTTTGAGTTTTTTGTTCTGTTTCTTTACCTGTTAATCTTGGTATTTTATACCTTTGTAAAATTTGTATATTGCATTTAAATTTCTAGGTTGGCATACAGTTGGGCAAAATAATTTCCATTAATTTGTTGTGACTTATTTTTCATTTTTGGTAACATTTGGTTTTCTCTTTTTTATTAGATTCAGTAATAGTTTATGATAATAGCTTGAAAAACTAATATAATAGATTTGAAACTAAATCTCCCAGTTTTATTTTTTTTTTTAATTTTTGGAGGGGGGAACGTAGGGCAGTTGGGGTTAAGTGACTTGCCCAAGGTCACATTGCTAGTTGTGTGTTGTGTCTGAGTCCAGATTTGAACTCAGGTCCTCCTGACTGCAGGGCTGGTGCTCTATTTGCTGAGCCACCTCTCTTGAGTATTTCAAATTTATCCTGTATGTAACTTGTTTGTACATTGTTATTTATATGTTATTTCTCATTAGATTGTGAGTTTCTTAAGATCAATGGCCGTCTTTTACCTTTCTTTGTATTCTCAGTATTTGACGCAGTGACCTGAACACAGTATGGTTCTTAATAAATGTTTATTGACTAATTCTTCCTCTTTTATCTCCTCCCCTGTTAACTTTAATTTATTTCTGTACCAAGTTTTTATGTTTCTTCAACTCGCCTTTGTCCAGTTCAGCTAAGAGTTCTGTGAACTCCCCCATTCCTCTCTCCCTTGTTTTATACACCCTATTTTTTCAAAATAGTTTCTTCCCTTCCTCATCTCTTTCTTAGTGTAATCTTTTTTTCTCTCCCTTTTCTTTCTTCCTTGGAAAGAAATAAAAAGAAAACAAAGCCTCTCCCAGGCCCATTGTTTGTCTCAACTCTCTGTGAACTTTGGGAACCAGAAGCCAAATCCTAACCCTGAAATGCCAGAAGAGCAGCAGGGGATGGAGTAGAAAACAGTAGAATTCTGAAGTAATTTGTTTTTTCTTTGGTTTTTCTTAGGTTTTAAGGACTCAATCATCCTTTAGTCCTTTCCAATTGTTAAATGTATTTACCTTTCTATATTTCTTTTTAATCCTTCATTTACACTTTCATTGAACTCGTTATTTTTGTTCTTTGTACTGTATATATTTGTTAGAAGTTCTGAATTTTGTCAATGACATTACTAGGTGTTTACAGGTTATTGTTTCTTTTAGGAGGTGGCCTTTCGCTTGGCTCTCTGGTTCTAATAGATCTGGGCAGGTTTTGTTTATTTTTTCATTATTTTTTGAAATACTTTGTTAAGCCTTTTTTTGTTTTTTCCTAGTTTTTAGGTAGTCTTATTATTCTTAAATTATTTCTGTTTGACTCGTTTATCCAGATCAGTTGTTTTTTATAGTAGACATGTACATTCTCTTCTAGTTTTTCAGTATTTTGAATTTTTTCTAATATTTCTTGTTCTTTCATGACATCACTGAGTTCTGAATGCTTTGTTCTGTTTTGGGGGAGTCCATCCCTTGGAAAAGGCTATATACCTTCTGTTCTAATCTGTTTTGCTTTTCATGTTTTTCCTTCAAAACACATTTTTTTCCAATTCATTTTTTATTTCTTGCTTTATTCCTTTAAGCCACCCTTGTGCTCAAGCTCTATAGATATATTTTTCCTCTGAAGCTCTACTTAGAGACTTTGTGAGGTTACTTTTTTCTGTGTTTACCCCTTAGGCTTCTCTTAACCCATAATATGTCCATATATCTGGTGGTTTTTTTGTTTGTTTGTTTGTTTATATTTTCAGCCATTGTTCTTGGTGTAAGTTTTGTTTGGGTCAGTTCTCTCTGGCCTACTTGGTTGGATTGAATGGATTTGTTTTGTCCTGTCTTCTTTGTAGATTAGATACCCCTTAAACTCAGATATCCCTCAAATTAATAATAAGCAATAGGCCCTACCCTCTGCTTTAGTCCTTAACTTCTTTAGCCTCCACATGTTCCACTGTCAGTTCTGGCTTCATCTGCACTCTATCTTCTCGTCCATGTATGATCCCTAATTAGACTTCATCCCCAGCTGTGATGCTGGAAGGTCTCACTAGGATATTGGGTATCATACTGGTCTCAGGAGTCCTGGCATAGCCTCCTTGGAGCTGGCATCCAGCTGCTGACTGGACCTGTCTCTGTGGCTCCTCGTGGCCTGAAGGATGCCTAATTTAATTTTATTGTGACATTTGGGGGACAGCTCCATCCACTGCTACTATTCTGGCATTTCAGGGTTAGGATTTGGCTTCTGGTTCCCAAGTATTGGAGCTCAAATGGGCTCATGACCTTTCTCTTCAGAGTACTGGCTGGATTCAAGTCCTTTTGTGGAGATTGTGTTGGCTTTATTGGTATAGCTCCTTTTCTTGGTTTCTAGTCTGTTTATTTTTTCCCTTACTAACGTCTATGATGCATCTTCTCTTCCTTTTCAACCTATTTACCTGAGATTGTGCTTCCTTCCCTGGTGCTGTCCCTCTCTTATCTGCTTACTGCCATATTTACTGGAGCAGTTTCTGGCTACCTTGGTAAACAGCTTTTGGATTTCTTTTTGTGCATTTCTAGGTTGATTTGAAAATCTTACTTTTCAGTCTTTATGGTTTTCTTTACCTTTTGGTTTTTCTGGAGTTTTTTTCATGTGTGAATGAATGAATGATGCTGTTTATTAAGCACTGACAATGTGCTGAGCGCTATGCTGTTTCTAAGGGTCAGGGATATGGATATAAAAGCAAAGACAGTCTCTACCCTCAAGAAGTTTATATTCTGGTTTTTTTTTTAAAGCAATTGGGGTTAAGTAACTTGCTCAAGGTTACACGGCCAGTTTTTTTTTTTGTGTGGGTGTTAAGTATCTGAGGCCAGAACCAATGCTGGGCCCTCCCCACTCTGGGCCGGCGCTCTTACTCACTGCACCACCTATCCGCCCCAAGAAGTTTATATTCTAATGGGTGGGAGAATGGCTTCCTAGGGCCATGGCAAGTAGATTGATATATAGCTTCCAACAATTTAATAATAATTCCAGAATTTCTGGCATTTTGAGGGGGGAAGATGATATGGGTACTCCTGCTAAAGCAAGACTTTTGGGAAGGCTCTTGAAAAGTTGATCTAGAGTAGAAAGTAAAATGGAGCATTGACTGACTTGCCTAAAATAGTGGACCAGTTGACACACCATTTAGGACAGTGGGTCCCCAGGACTAAAGTTTTAGAGATGAAAAAAGGATCAAAACCTCCAGGACATTTGGGTAACAAGGTTAATGGTAAGGCTTTTGAGAAGAAGAAGGTTCGGGAGTCAGGAATGGCTATTTGCTGGGGTTTGGGTGGGAGAATTGGGTTTCCTTATGACCCTTCATCAGGACATCTTAACTAAAATTACTGTACTACTTTCTTTTACCTGAACATGCCTTGCACTTTCATGGCTCTGCCCACATTATCTTCGTGTTCACTGACTCTACCCTCCAACTATATGATAAATAAGTCAAACAAAACAAATTAAAACATTGTCCATGTCTGAAAATGTCTACTTTATCCTCCATCTCTAGAAGCAAGAGAAGGTGCTTTTGTCATCAGGTATTTAGTCAGTCAGTAAATATTTATTAAGTACATACTGTGTACCAAGCATTGTGCTAAGCTCTGGAGATGCAAAAAGAGGCAGAAAATAGTCTCTGCCCTCAGGGAGCTCACAGTTAGTCTCTTTAGTCGCTGCACTAATCAGAGTTTTTCTGAGGCCCTTCTAATTTAGAAAAGAAGTTGTTATATACAAACTTTAAGCTCAGATCAAGGACAGTCTTGTTTCACCATTCATTTTCATCTGCCAAAGACTGCTGGGCACTAATATGCCTTAAGGACCATGGACCTTGTCAGCTGGCCTGCTCTTGAACCCTAAGGACTATTTGCAACTGAATCCTCTTAGAGGGTCTTTTTAATTTATAATGGGAGCTCTTTGAGAGCAGGTGTCATTTCACTTTTAAGCCTTTATCCCTGGTACCTAGCTCTGTGCTTCACATCCAGTAAGTGCTTACTACATTGACCAATCACCATATATTTATTAAACACCTATGGGCCAAGCACTGTACTAAGTACTCTGTCCTAGGTCTACAAATAAAATAAATAATCCCAGCTCACAAGTAGCTTACATTTTAACAGCAGAGATAAAAGGTACATATGAAACACATGCAGCCTAAATATAAAGTTAAGGAATACAAATAAAATGTAGTTAAACATAAGGTAGCTTAAGAAGAGAGGAAAATACTTAGCAGTTGGAGAATTGGTGTCAGATAAACCTTCATGTAGAAGATGGTGCTTGAGCTACATTTTGAAGGAAGGGAAGGATTCTTTTAGGCAGGAGTTAAGGAGAAAGCACACTATAAGCAACAGGAAAGGCCAGTGCAGAGGTAGAGACTTAAGATAGAGGGTGAGTACTTTAAAGAGAAAGTCAGTCTGACTAGATTGCAGTGTGTCCAGTGAAGCTGGGGAAGATGCTGGGGCCAAGTTGTGAAGGGCTTTAAAAGCTAAACAGGAATTTGTATTTTGATTCTAGGGGCAATAGGAAACTACTGAGTTGTTTGAATAAGGGAGTGACATGGTCAGATCTGAGCTTAGGGAAAATCACTTAAGTAGCAATATGTAGAGACTTGAGGAAAGGACATCAATTAGAAGCTTATTGCAGTAATCTAAGAGAGAATAATGACAGCCTGAACTAAGGTGATGGCTAAGTTAGTTTAAAGTAAATGAAATACCATAGTAAGAAAAAAACAATAAAACATTTCCCCCAATAGCTTGAGTTTATAATAATAGGTAGCATTTATGTAGAGCTTTATTTAATGTTTATTAAGTGCTTTACAAATGTTATCTCATTTTATCCTCACAAGAACCCTGAGAGGTTAAATGCTATTATTATAATTATTTTACAGATATGGAAACTGAAACAGACAAAGATAAAGTGACTTGCCCAGGGTCTCACAACTAGTAAGGTTTCTGATTTCTAAAATTATTATTTCAGACAAGGCAACAGCAAAGTAGACTTTATCAAAATAGATAAATAGGGGAAACTACATTTTGCTAAAAGGTAACTAACAATAAATTTATTTCAATATTTAACATATATTTATCCAGTGTAATAGCTTAAAAATATTTAAAGGAAAAGCTAAATGAGTTACAGGGAGAGATAAAAAAAAAACCTTTTAAAATAGAGAATTCTTGATTTATCTCCCTACCAGCCTTAGATAAATCTAGCCAAAAAATAAAGAAGAAATTAATGACATGAATAAAATTTCAGGAAAATTTTATATGATAGACCTCTGATGATTTCTAGAAATAGACAGATTTTTCATCTGTGTATGGTACCTTTATAAAAATTGATCATGTCTTACAACATAAAAACCTCACAAACAAATGCAGAAAAGAATTGTTGGGTCAAAGAACAAAAAACATATAAATGATAGAAAAATTTTGTTAAAGATAATGACAACAATGCAACAACATTTTAGAATTTCTGGGATACAAGCAAAGCAGTTCTTCAGGAGAAAGTTACATCTTATTTTTAATTTAAAAAAATGTTATTCAGCATTTTATTTTTCCCAGCTAAATGTAAAAATAATTTTTAACATTTGTTTTTAAACTTTGAGTTCCAAAACTTTTCTCTTCCTCCCTCTCCACCCCACCCCACCCCCATTGAGAAGGTAAGCAATTCGATATAGGTTATACATGTGTAGTCATGCAAAACATTTCCATAATAGTCAAGTGAAAGAAAGCATAAAAAACAAAAAAAACCCTCAAGAAAAATTAAGAAAATTTTAAAAATATGCTTCAGTCTGTATTCAGACACTATCTTTTCTTTCTTTGGGAATAGATAACATTTTTCATCATAAGTCTTTCAGAATTGTCTTGAATCCTAGTATTGCTGAGAATAGTTAAGTCATTCATAGCTGATCATTTTACAATATTGCTGTTACTTTGTACAGTACATTTCACTTTGCATCAGTCCATGCAAGACTCTTCAGGCTTTTTTGAGAGCATTCTGCTTATCATTTCCCATAGCACAATAGTATTCCATCACAATCACATATCGCAACTTGTTCAGCCATTCCCCAGTTGATGGGCATCTCCTCAATTTCCAGTTCTTTGCCCCCAGAAAAGAATTGTTCTAAATATTTTTGTACACATAGGTCTTGGGAAAGTTATATCTTAAACATTTCTGTTAACAAAAAGAGAGAAAGAGAAAGAAAATAGATCATTGAATAGGGAATGGAACTGTAGATATACTAGAAAGCCATAAAATTTTAGATACCTCAAATATCAAAATAGAAATCCTCAAAATTAAAGAAGAAATTAATAAAATTGAAACAAAAATCAAATCCCATTGAATTAATAAATAAAAATAGGAGCTTTTATTTGGTGGGGGGAGGAAGCAATAAAATCATTAGCTAACTTGATTATAAAGAAGAAACAAAGCAAAATAGCAGTATAAAAAAAACCAAAATTCAAAGCAAATGAATAAAGAATATTAAAAAATTTTGCCTTACTATATGCCAGCATAATCAACAACCTAAGTGAAAGAAATGAATATTTACAAAAATATGAAATATTAAACTCAGTAGAACAGGAAGCAATTTAAATAAGCCAGGGTTTTTGTTTTTTTTTTGCTTTTTGGAGGGCAGTTGGGGTTGTGACTTGCTCAAGGTCACATGGCTAGTTTTGTGTTAAGTGTCTGGGGCCAAATTTGAACTCAGGTCCTCCTGACTCCAGGAGCGGTGCTCTATTCACTGCATCACCTAGCTACCCCTATAAGCCAGTTTCTTAGGAGTAAATTGAACAAATTGTAAAATTCTCAAAGGAAAAAAAAACCTCAGTGACCTTGTACAAGTGACAAAGATAGGGAAACGTCTGACTCCTTCCTTCCCCCGCTATGCCATTAACAAGAGAATCTTGCAGTAAAGCAACTTAGCCCATATTACACCACACTCATGAAAGAATTGGCTCAGAGAGCCCAACTACAGGTTGGTTAGAAGGATGGGAGCAGGCTCAGGAAGCTCAGCAGAGGTACCTGTCTTGGTAGAGTAACCTGCCCAGCAGAATCACTGCAATCAGTGGTAGCAGCATAAGGACACCATAGGAAGAAAAAAGACATCTGTGCCCTATAGTGCTAGAAGTATAAGTTTCCTTGGCCACTTGTGTTTAATAAGTGTGTGTCTCTCTACTAGTGCTACTATCTGTGTGGTCATACTTCACATTGATTTGTATTTTTATAGGAATTCTCCCATAGTTTATGCCCAGATTTACAGGGGGAATGTTTTGTTACTATTCTCATGCTATGCCATTTCAATAAATAACCTTTAAGCAAATTGTAATAGCTGTCTGACTCTTAAAGGTAATTGTGGGGCTTCGTGTGTTGTAGTTTGAAGAGTGAGTATCCCAGGGTATTTGGGTATCCGTACCTTAGAGACTTCAAAATCTTTTATGCCTTTAGGGACACATGTAATAAATTACTTCCCTTGTACCATATAGTTTTAGTCATGAGAAATAGTTAGAGTCACTTTAAAAGGCCTGAGTAAATTAAGGGTCAAACACATTTAAGTAATTTGTTGAACATATTCCATTGATGTGAAAGAGTTAATTATGTGGCTAAAGTACTGACCTTTTAATAGGAAAAAACCTGGTTTGAATTTTCCTCTCATATTTACTAATTATATGGCCCCAGCAAATCACTTAACCTCACTAAGCCTCAGTGTCCTCATCTGTAAAATGGGAATAATGGCACAGGCTATTATGAGGATAAAACAAAATAAAATATAAACACTTTGTAAAGTTTAAAGTATAAATCTTGGCTATCATCATTATTGTTGTCATTATTATTAGCGTTTCTAGCAGTTGTTTGAGAAAATCCAGTGTAATTCATAATGTCATTGTTCAAGGAATTTTGGGGTGATATATCAAAGTCAGCATTACTATTGTAGTTGCTAATATTTGCTATTTATTGGACAGTTAGATGGCACAGTGGATAGAATGCTGGGCCTGGAGTTAAGGATACCTGAGTTCAAATTCACCCTTAGATACTTACTAACTGTGTGACCCTAGGCAAGTCACTTAATTTTGTTTGCCTCCGTTTCCTCATCTATAAAATGTACTGGAGAAAGAAATGGCAAACCATTCCAGTATCTCTTCCAAGAAAACCTCAAATGGGGTCTTGAAGAACTGGACACAACTGAAACCACTTTAAGCTATTATCACTTCCATAATGAAAATTTACTACTACTACTTTTGTATAATTCCAACAAACTAATAAACCATAGGAAAGAACTGTAATTAATTAATACAAACCTTTTAGATATTAGTGTGGTTAAAAATCCTGAGTTTCTTCTTTAAAAGTTAATTGAAGATAGAAGATTTCATTTTTAGTGGAAAAGTATCTAACTTCATCTTGGATAGATTTGTCATAGAAAATTTTCTTTAACAATTAAAATATAACTGGTTAAATTTTGTTTTTAAAAAACTTGTTATAAGTTTCACAAGTATAATTAAATTATACAGTACTTAAAAAACTGTGACTTTGAAATTTACCTTATAGTCTAATGTATTTAAAATTTGCTTTTTTTTTTTAAGTTCTGGTCAAGATGTCCAAGGAACAAGTGTGGTTGCAAATCTCCCCGTCCTGATGCGACAGAACCCCGCAGAGACACTTCGAAGGGTTTTACCTAAAGTCAGAGTAAGTTGGTATGAAATAAGTTTTGAATTTACCTTTTCCCCCCAATAGAAGTATATGACAACAGCTCTACTATAGTAGCTACCTTAATGAATGTCCGTTTGGATTATCAAATACTAAGTACTTTGCTTTATGGAAATTTCAGTCTTTCTTTAAATTGTTCTTTTGACTTTAATGAAGTCTAGGAAATACTCTGTTGAACTTGAAGATATTTACCAATAAAAAGGTGATGTTTATATTATATTAACAGTTGCTAGCCTCTTCCAATGTGTGATATTCTTTAGCTTGTTATTAATAATATTGTACTAAAAGCTGCTGTTTCTTTGGTTGTAATTATGTCTTCATTTGAAAAATGCTAATATAGGTAAGCATCCTATTTCTAGGTAAATCTTACTTATCCTTGTTTACTTGGTATTCTTTTGGTTGGAAATCTCTATTTACCAATGATTCCCAGCTTTTGCAGTATTATATAGCTGATTTTCTTAATGATGACCCTAAAGCATGCAAGATCCTGACATGCCTTCAGAATTCTCAAATAAATATCATTATGTTTACTATATTTCAGTGTTGTGTATTTTATTATAATTCTCCATAAATGGATAATTTATGTATGGTAAAATGAAAGCTTATATGCTAAAATATTTTGTTAGCCTCAAAATCCACATTGTCTGATCATACATCTTAAGTCTGTAAAAATTGGTAATCCATGTATGATAAAAATGTCAACTCTGTTAACCAGAATATTTAGCGAGGGGCAAAGTAAATTGTTGAGCTGCACTAAATTAAAAAAGAATCTATTTTCCTTTGTTTTTCTGTTTGCTTATAACTGAATTATATATTTCATAATTTTGCACATATTTCATTTGCAAAGTGGGAGAGAGTATGGCACTTGGCTATTTGGGTGAAACACGATTAAAGGCAGAAGTTAATAGGATAACCTCTAGAGATTGCTTGCAAAAAGCTGTCATAAGAAATGTCTTGTTAATGTATGGATAATGAAGGTATTTTAGTGATAGCTTCTAAAAGATGAGGAACTTATACTTCAGTACAAAATCTGTGATTTCATTGATGGTGGGTGACTCCATCCACTGATCTAGATCACAGCCTCTCTATGATGTATAGATAACTGAGAGATACCTCCCTAAAATGATTCACCCTGTGACTAATCTTTTATGAGCCTCTGTCTAAACTTGGCTCACGTGGGTCCTGGACAATGGATACCTATTTCAGCATTGCTCCAAACTTAAGTCTTTCCAGCTTGGAGTAAGAACTATAAAGATTTGCATTCAGCTGATGGGCATAGCTTTTGAAAATTCAGTGTTAAACCTATACCATGAGGAGGCATTGAAGAATGACTTTAGTGAAAAGTATAAAAAGTTTTGTTTCATTAACAGGACTGTATAGACTGTAAGTTTCAAAGAAGGCACCAGTCTTCACTAATAGATAAGGTCCTCATCAAGAGCACCCTACACTGATGGGATTTGGTTTAAAAAATTAAAATGAACAGAAAATCAAATTCTTTCACAAATTCTCTAGTTTCAGAAGGCAGAATTCTAGTTAGCTTCTTAAGCAGCTTTAAAAATAGCACATAAGTATTTTATTATGTCTTGTAAATTGATAAGTGAACCCTAAGATCTCTCTGCTGTGCCCTATACAAGGTAATCCATCTCTTGCCTTTATGCTGGTGGTTCATGAGTGGAATGCTTTCCCTCCCTCAGCATCTTGCTCCCTTCAAGGTTCAACTCAAGTGCCACCTTCTTCAAGGGACATTTTTTTTTGTTGCTTTCATTCTTTATCATATATCTCCATTGTGTTTTTATTCTATAGATATCCCATGTTTACTTATCTTTTAAAATTTTGTATCCCTCTAGCAGAGTGCCAGCTTCCTGATGGCAGGTAGTGTCTCATTTTTGTCATTGTATCCCCAGTTTTTAGCAGATACTAGGGAGAGGAAGGGAAAGGTAAAATAAGGGAATAAATATTTATATAGCACCTATTATGTACCACACTAAGTACTTTTTGCAAATATCATGTCATTTGTTGCTCAAAATAGATGCTTTTATTCTCTCTATTTTATGGTTGAAGAAACTGAGGCAGACAGATTAAGTGACTTGCCCAGGGTAACACAGCTAGTGTCTGATGCCAAATTTGAACTTGGGTCTTCCCAACTCCATGAAGTAGTAATAGGAGGAGGAGGAGGAGGAAGAGGAGGTATTTAGTGAATGCTTGATGATTAACTAACTTGTTGTTTGAATTGGACTTTAGTGCCCCTGACTAATTTATAGAATTATTTCATGAAATACAAAGATGTTTTATGAAATCTTGATTGTTTATGTACTTTATTCTATTACTATATCTTATAAAATAGAAGTAGAAAAAAGTTCTTTGGCAGATATTCTTGGAATGGTTGTAATAATAGATATGCAGGCCAATTATTGCCTGAAATATTAGCAAGAGTAAGAAAAGGTCTCTCTCTAGCAAGTTGTGTAAAAGATCATCTATGGAAGATTTATAAAAATGTTGCATGTATACTGGTGAAGAGAGTACCCACACTGACAAAATCAAAGATCCATTAAAGAATCCATGTATTTATGGAAATTATAATCTGGAGAACTCTGAACAGCATTTATTGCTATAGGGTAGAAAATGTCGTGTCAGCATAAGTATATCGATTAGGTGAGTGATCTGTATTTCATAGACTAGTTAATCAGAAATCATAACTGACAGTTTAGAAGACCAAGTATACATTGGGTTTAAAAACTTTTTAATTCATCTGCACTACTTTTTTTGTGCATGAATATACAGAGACTTTAACCATACTAAAGGCTAGAGGTGGAAATTCTTATAAATAGACTAGAATTATATAATATTAATTTGTGCCTACAGAAAAATAATTAGAAACATTTCTGGTAAAGAATAAAATATGTGAGCTGTGTGACCTTGGGCAAGTCACTTAACCCCAGCTGCCCTTCAAAAAGAAAAAAAATAAAATATGTGTTAGTTTATTATGAAGTAATAAGATAATTTGACTGAGATTAAAGAAAGTAAACTAATCTACAGATTCTTAAAATAATCACTAGGGATATTTTGAGTAGATAATGAATTTCTTTATGCCCTTATTTTCTTGAAGCAGCATGACATTTTAAAAATATGCTTTACCCCCACCTCAGTGATCAGTGCAGTGAGTGTGGGTAGTATCAAGAGATGTTTAGATATTTTTTCTTAGTAATGTGTGTGTAAGACTGTGCGCTGTTATGATGGCAGAAAAAAAAAGGGAGAAAGAGATGCTAAGAATCACTGTTTTTAGCCTATCTACATATGTTGCCTCTCTAAAAGTAAGATTCTTATCTAATGACTAATGTAGACATATAACAGAAGGAACTTAGGCATATGCATTTTTATATTCTTGCCATAAATTGAAACCACAAGACTAAAGGAAGTCACTGTAAATAGGAAGGGTGACCCGCAGGTTTTCTTGGAGAGGTAAATGTATAAATTGGTAGAGGTGATTTTGTCATAATCATGAGACACTTAGTTATCTTATAGTGATCATTATGAAGATTTGCAAAAAGACCAGCATGAAGATAATTACAATTTATGTAATAATACCACCTTTAGAGATTGAAGTAGAGAAATTCTACAAAGAAATAGATAAGATGTTTCAAATAAACATTTTTCAAAGGTGAGGTTATGTGAAGATGATGAAAATATGTGGAAAAATGTGTTTTAGGATTAAAAAATGAAGGTGACTAACAATTTATAGATTACACAGAAGCCTTAGACCTAAATAGCAGGGATTTCTTAACTTTTTTTGTGTCATGGACCCCCTTTGGCAATGTGTGATGATGTCTCCTCAGAATAATATTTTTAAATGCATAAAATAAAATATACAGAATTACAAAGAAAATAATTACATTGAAATAGTTATTGAATTTTTTTTAAAGTTCTAAACCTTGGTTTAAAACTCCTGCATATATATCATGAAAACTGTTTAAGAAGAGTTTTAGGAAGCACTAAATGTCTTGAGCACTGAATAGCATTATAAAAAATGTGAATGATTGCATTCTAACAGAGAAATTTCTGATTTTTGGAAATTTAACTTAATTTATTTTTTGTTACATTTCAAGTTCTGATCTGTCTCCCTCTCTCCCTTTCCACCCCACACTACAGAAGGCCACTTTTTGATACATATGTACACATATACATATATATGTATATATAAAACCATACTATGCATACTTATATTTATCAGTTCTCTCTGGAAGTGGATAGCATCTTCCTTCATAGGTCCTTTGTAGTTGATTTGAGTATTTATAATACTCCAAATAGCTGTACACAGTTATTCTTCAAATAATATTTCTATTACTGTATACAACATTCTCTTGGTTCTACTCATTTCATTCTTTATTATTTCATACAAGTCTTTCCATGTTTTTTCTAAAATCAACCGGCTCATCATTTCTTACATCAGCATAGTTAGTATTTTATCAGTCATATAACACAACTTGTTTAGCCATTCTCAAATTGATGGGTGACCCCTCAATTTCCAATTCCTTGTCACCACACAAAGAACTGCTACAAATATTTTAGAACATATAGGGTTTTTTTCCTTTTCCCTTGATCATCTTGGAAAGGAAACCTAATGGTGGTACTGCTGGGTCAAAAGGTATACAGTATTATAACTCTTTGGACATAGTTCTAGATTGCTTTCAGTTCACCACTCTACCAACAGTGTATCAGCATCCCAATTTTTCCACATCCCCTCCAACATTTTTCATTCTATTATTTTAGCTAATCTGGGAGGTGTGAAATGATATCTCACAGTTGTTTTAATTTGTATTTCTCTTATTCAGTAATGATTTAGTGCATTTTATATGACTATATTGTTTTGATTTCTTCATCTTAAAACTGCTTGTTCATACTTTGATCATTTATCAGTTGGGAAACAACTAATATTCTTATAAATTTGATGCAGTTTTCTCTTTATATGAGAAAGTAATCCTTTATCTGAGAAACTGTCTATAAATATTTTCTCTAGTTTTCTGCTTTCCTTCTAATCTTGGTTATATTGGTTTAATTTGTACAAAACCTTTTAAATTTAATGTAATCAAAATTATCCATTTTATATCTCACAATATTCTTTATCTCTTGTTCATTCATAAATTGTTGTCCTATTCATAAGTCTGATAGGTAATATGTTCCATGTTCTTTTAATTTTCTTATATCTTCTTTCATATGTAGGTCATGTATCCATTTCGACTTTATTTTGCTACTAGGGTGTAAGATGTTGGTCTGTACCCACTTTCTGCTACTGCTTTCTAGTTTTCCAATTTTACCAAATAGTGAATTCTTATCCCAAAAGTTTAAACTTTACAATTGTCCAACACAAGGTTACTATAATAATTTACTACTGTCTATTGTATGTCTACTGTATTCCACTGATCCACCTTTCTATTTCTTAGCTGGTACCAGTTAGTTTTGATAATTGCTGCCTTATAGTTTAAGATCTGGTACTGCTAAGCCTCCTTCCTTTAAATTTTTTTTCATTAATTCCTTTCATTATCTTGACCTTTTGTCCTTCCAAATTAATTCTGTTATTTTTTCTAGCTCAATAAAATAATTTTTTTCAAAATTTAATTGGAATGATATAAATAAGTAGATTCATTTAAGTAGAATTATTATTTTTATTATATTGGCTCTGCCCACCCATGAATTAGTATCTCTCCAGTTATTTCAATCTGACTTTATTTGTATAAAATGTGTTTTATGGTTATGTTCTTGTAGTTCCTGGGAGGTATACTCCAAGATATTTTATACTGTTACAGCTATTTTAAATGGGGTATTTCTTACTATTTCTTCTTGCAGGATTTGTTGTTGATATATAGAAATGCTACTGATTATGTAGGTTTATCTTATATCTTGCTACTTTGCTAAAATTAATTGTTTCAACTAACTTTTTAGCTAATCTCTAGGATTTTCCAAGCATATTGTCATATCATCTACAAAAGATAGTTTTATTACCTCATTGCCCATTCTGACTCCTTCAGTTTCTTTTTTTCCTTATTGCTATTGCTAGCATTTCTAATATATTGAATAACGTTGGTGATAATGGACATCCTTATTTTACTCTTGATCTTATTGGGAAGGTTTCTGGTTTTTCCCCATTATCTATCATTTTAAGGAAAAATCCATTCATACCCCTGTGCTTTTAAGTGTTTTTAATACGAATGAGTGTTGTATTTTGTTAAAAACTTTTTCTTCATCTATTGATGTAATCATTTGATTTTTGTTACTTTTCTTATTGAAATAATCAATTATGTTCATAGTTTTCCTCATGTTAAACATTCCTGCATTCCTGGTATAAATACCATTTGGTTGCAATGTATAATTTTTGTGATATCTTGTTGTAGTCTCCTAGTTAGTAATTTCATTTAGAATTTTTGCACCAAGCACAGGACTTTGGGCATAGTAGGTGCTTGATATTTTTGTTTTTTAAGAACAAGGCAATTTATTAATTAATCTGGTGTGGTTTGTCCTAATGTTTCTTGTTGGCAGCTGCCACCTATCTGGCAAATCTCTGTCCTTGAGGTGTCAGTTTCCAGCCCCTGTCCTGGTCCTTCTCCACCATCTTAAGCCCCTCCAGGGCCTGCAGGACCCTGTGGGCTGGCTGAAGTGGCTGGACATGACACCGTTGCACTGGCTCCCCCCATAGATCTTGGTCATGGAGCACATGCCGGCACCGCCACGGAAGTACAGGTGCCAGGAGGTGGAGGCTGCCCATGTGTAGAACCAGTTCTCATCATAGGGCGCCAGCTCCTTATGCTTGGCCAGCTTGCTTGATAAATTTTTAGTGAATTGAATATTACTTTGTCTACAGGAAATAAGATTAAGTGATGCCAAGATAGGAGACAATGAGATCAGAATGAAGAAATGGGCTTAGGTTGTAGCAATAGAGAGGAAGACAGTAAAGGTTATTATTAACATTGAAATGAAATAAGAAGATAAAATCTTTTTTTTAATCTGTAAGAATACAATAAAATAAGCACATATTAAATACTGTGTACAAAGAACTGTGTAGGGACGTCTATATGGCGCAGTGAGGACCCAGGATTGGTTCTGGCCTCAGATACTTAACACCAACACAAAAAAACTGGCCATGTAACCTTGGGCAAGTTACTTAACCCCAATTGCCTTTAAAAAAAAAGAATTGTAGTCAGCTCACCATTTTATGCCTTGTTTGATATTAAGAATCAGACAGCCATTGAACATAATCTTCATTGCTGTATCTTTCAAGAAATCTTTTGGGTACCACACAAAATACTGTTAGAGGAGAACCTGTTAAGGGTACCATTGTACTCTAAATATGATGTCTTATATTCTCTTAAGCTTTCAGTCAGTTATGTTATTGTAAAGATGTGGCCTGCTCTTCAGTATTTCTTATGAAGACCTGTTTGTTTCCTTCCTTTACTTTCATTAGGGATGCCTTCAATAATTCTACAGAAGATTATATAGAAATAGTTAAGTAGACATGACAGTTGGCAGTTATTATTTATTTTTACTTTCTTGGTCAAATTTTTTGTTAATAATAGCTATGATTTCTTCCAAGACTCTGGCATGTTCAGATATCCTGAAAATAAATCCTTCAGTGTTTTCAAAATTAAGACACTTATAGCACAGACATCCTCAAATTCATTTCCTTTCCCCATCTTTGTTATCTTTATTGCTATTTCTACCGTGCCATATTTTCTATTATCTTTTCTGAGTTCCTGAGATTATGCAGGAAATCACTTTTGTATCAACAATCTCAGTGCAGTCAGACCATTGAATTGCTAAATCAATTATCAAAACTTATAACAAAGTAGAAGATAAGTAACAAAAATGAAACAGTCTCTGCCCTCAAGGAGCTTATTACACTAAGGTGGGGGGGGGGGAAGGTGGAATACAACATATACTTAAGTAAATACAAAGTATGTACAAAATAATAAAAAGTAATTTGAGAAAGGAGAGAGTTCTAATACCTGGACAAATCATTTACTTTCTTCGACATCATTTTCTTTAGTTTCCAAGATGAGTGAGGCCTTACCTCAGTCCTTTAGTTAGACAGCTCTAGAACTTGAGGCCCTTCCCCAGCCTCCATCCAGACCAGGCTTCATCTTATCTAACCATCCACTTCAGGGTCTAGCCAGCATAGCTGTCTTGCCAAGTGCTCTGCTACTATTCATGTACTCTTCTCTCTCTGTCCCTCTTTCCCACCATGTTCTTCACCTTTTTCTCAGAGGAAAATGATTAAAAGATATAATCTTCTGTTGCTGGCTTCTCTTACAGTCTCTGTAACTGTGTAGGCCAGAGCTCCTTTCCCTGGTCACAACACCCCAAATTTATTGTATCTCTCTAGTAGAACATCAACTTCTTGAGGACAGGGACAAAAGTTTCAGTTGTACTTGTATCCCAGAACCTAGGACAGAACGAAGCACAATGCTCACACATAGTAAGCACTTACTAATGCTTATTGATTATTTGATTTTCAGTCTCCTCATACTATAAAACTTACAGCAACACAGGAAGCCCTAATTTACCATGTATATTAGATCCTATTTTTCCATCTAGAACAATCACCATAAAAATAAATCTAATATAGTAATATTTTGAATTTAAATGAAGATAGCTGAAATAGCTGGAGCAAATGTGTCATAGATACAAATTAGTTTTAATTATTGGGATAATAATTTCTTAATATTTTTTAACCCATACTACTTTGGCAAGATAGAAGATCTTGGGCCATCTGTTTGATTTGCCTCTGTAAAAACAGCAGCAACAATAGAATAACAAAAAAATTTATGGAAAGAATTAATGATAGACTTTCAGTCATCACCAAGTGTTGCCGTTGTATATACTTAGTTAATACAAAGAAACTCTTGGTTTAATATGGATAGCTCACCAAGACTAGAAGTAGGACTCTATCTATATTGGGAATATTTGTAGGCATTGTTCCCATTTTAGAACATCCGCTTCCTAGCTGGATCTTTTCACTGATAGTTATTTACAGACTAACGAAGGGGACAGCAAGGATTTGGTAATGTCATGTGTTGCTGTAGTATTCTCAAAACCTCAGAAAACATTTGACATCTTCAGACTACCATCTGACAACTTTTTTATATTGTCAGCAGAGAAAAGGGAGAGGATGGGGACGTGTCCAGTATTTTTCAGAGAATCTATGTCATTAATCACTAGATTACTCAACTGTCAAACTAGCATCACTACAGCAAGAAATTTATGATGAACCACCTTACAAATCCTGAGACATTTCCCATTATTGAAGTCACTATTCTTTTTTTTTTGCTTTTTGGAGGGCAATTGGGATTAAGTGACTTGCCCAAGGTCACACAGTTAGTAAGTGTTAAGTGTCTGAAGCCGGATATGAACTTAGGTTCTCCTGATTCCAGGGCCAGTACTCTATTCACTGTGCCACCTCACCACCCTGAAGTCACTATTTTTAAGAATCTTTGTGTGCCTTATACCTATTTCTGGGACTCCATTAATATTGAAATTTCTGCTTCTGGCTCCAGCTAAAAGAGACTAAGTTTTGATCCAGATCAGTTACTATTAAACTTTCCTTCTCAAAGTTTTGATCATCTTCCAAACTTGTTTTCATTGTTGTTTTAATCATGGACTGGGCAACAGGAGGTGTTGATCTGAGGAGCTAAACAGGGTAACTGGATGTTTAATCACATGTGTACAAAGTTCATTTTAAATGTCATATCGTGAATTCCCAAAGGGTCAGAGAGACACACATTTAAATATAAGTATGAAACATCTCCCGCAGATAAACACACACACCACACACACACACACACACGTAAAATTTGGGAATTAGCCAAGTCATTATTTTCTTAAGTAGTGTAGATAAACATCAAGAGTTAGTCTGTGCTTTTACCTACATCTTTGTGTGTTGTTGTGTTGTTGTGTTGCCCCTGTTATCAGTTAGAAGGGGAAGAGGTCTCTTGGCATAGATACTACTGGACTTACAGTAGCATCGATTTAGAGTTAGGATAGATTTTTAGAGATCATCTCATCCAACCCCCTCATTTTATAGGTGAAGAAACCAAGACCCAGAAAGGCAAATTGACTCATCCAAGATCCCACCAGTAGTAAAATGGCAGAGCTAGGATGCCAGGGCAGGTCTTCAGACTCTTAAATCCAGCACTGCTTCTCTTCTGAGATAATTCACCTTTTCCTTCTATAGGAAGAATGTCATACCTTTTACATTTGGTGGCCCTTTTCCCTCTCTTCCTTTTCATTCTGTTCTCCTGTTCTTCATTCTCTTGACACAAACTAAAATTCTTTTCTGCATCTTCAAATTTTTTTTCTTCTTTGCTTTAATTTTGAAGCACTTCGTCCAGGTTTATCATATTACACTTCATTCTTTCATAAATGGATGAGAAGGCATTCCTTTTATATTTAGCTTAGCCTTTTCATCTTCTCCAGAAGGAAAATTCATCTGTACTTTGTATCTAGGGTGTGGTTTTTTTGTTTTTGTTTAATCACAAAGAAAAACAAAAAATAGCACACTGCAAATCATTGCAAAATTTCTTTTTTCTTCCACACTTGCTATAAGTGAAAACTTCACACCTTACATTCTTGCTTGTAGAAATGCTATAGCAAAGGACCTCTTTCCCACATTGGTTGCGTCTTAGGTCCCCTGAGTGTGATTTTATTTTAGCAGACTTGAGTTGGAAGGAATCGGGGAGAGAAGAAAAAGAGAGAGACAGAGAAAGAGAGCGCCCACACATTAGTAATTTCGTCTAAAGCCATAGTACAAACAAAAGTTAGCCCTTACTATTGAGAGTCTCAAAGCAACATCCGGTTACTTAGCAACATCTAGCTCAGACCCCTGTACACAACAGGCACTCAGTAAATGTTTGTTGTCAGCCACGTAAGTGATTGTGGCTGTTGTTGGTTGTGCCTAGAGCATGCTTCATGGAACTAAAAGGAAGCTTAGAGATCATTGTGTCCTACATCTTTATTTTATTGATATTGCTGATTAAAAGCGAAGCTAAAATTAAAACCTACGGGACCTAATGCTACAATAATTTGTTGTTACTGTAGTTTTGATGAGTTTAAATTATTGAACTTTGTTTTTAAGGTAGTTTTTCTATTCTTTTCATGCAAACCTTTGTTTTTCTATATTGATTGTTAGCATAAAGGAAGCTTTATTTATTAAAACTTGCCTGAATTCTGTTATTATTTATAGATTTCAGAGGTTTTTTTTTTAATTGTTTGCTTCATTTATTTTCATGAGGAATTTATTTTATTATAGTTTAGGGATTTCTAGCAAAAATGTTTGAACAAAAGTGAATTGTTACTATGTTAAGCGTTCACCTCTAAAAAAACATTTTTAAGGAAATTGTTTTTGTATTAGGAATTTTCATTCAATATGTTTGAAAGACAACAAAATTATCCAATAAATTATAAGTTTCTATTTTTCCATATTCATGTTCCTTGAATTTTAATTACTTAGTAATAAATATTCTTAATATGATATTTAATATGTATTTTAAGCTTTTTTCATTTATAATTATAGGTATTGCTAAAAAGAAAAACAATAAAAACTCCAATGATTTGAATCTCTGTTCAGCCAAATGGCTCCTGTAGGATTTTCTCCATCACCATTTTCGAATTATGATGGGGAGAAATGGGTGATCTGAAGGAGTTAGTGCATGTTTTTTGGCTTTTACTTCTTTCATATACCCTATACCACCAAGCACTGTATTAGGCTTACACAAAAGGTGATTGGTAAATGGATTGTTAAATGAGTGAAAATAATGCATCATCTTTAATGTTAGTAGGGTTATAAAATATCTTAAGCAGATCTAGGCCCTTATGGTGCTTCTTCATGAATCTTCATAATTAACAAAACATTGGTTTAAAGATAATTTAAGCATATACCTCAACAAACACTAAACTTTTAATTGTCTCTATTTAATTTCCTCTTTGATTTTCAATGTTCTTTTTAAATGAATGTGGCAGGTGGCAGGACAGTAATGGGAGGGAGGGAAGAGAATGAAACTGCCATCTTTTTTTTCCCAAGGGACCTTAATTGACATATTCTTATTTTGTTTTTTTATCACTTCTGTTCATAAATACTGTGATTTCAAAGTGAGAAAATTATATTCATTATTTTTCAGTAGTTATTAAAATTCTATGACCTAGACCCTTCAAAAATGAATCTAGATATTAAATATCTATAACATTCTGTTATTGGAATTATGGTTTCTTTTTTTTTCATTTTTCAAATGCTTTATTAACTTCTGATTTACATCATTCATTTCCGCCAGATTTTGAGTTACAAATTTCTCCCCTTTTTTTCCCTACCCCCCACTCCAAAATAGCAGTCCCACAAGATATCCCCTCCTCCAGTCTGCTCTCTCCCATATTTCCTCCCATACCCCTTTTGACTTTTCCAGTGGATCTCTATGCCCCAGTGCCTGTATATCTTATTTCCCAGTTACATGTAAAATAATATTAATAATAGTATATATATTTAAATATTTGATTTTAATTCCAGATAACTTGGAATTATTTTGAATTCCAGATTCATTCCCTTCCTCCCTTGTCACCTACCCTTACTGGGAAGATAAGCAGTTCAGTATAAATTATTCATGTGTGGCTAATGCAAAACAATAACATAGTAGATATATTGTAAAAGACTGACTATGTTTCCGTACGTCCTATCCCACCTCCCACTTGTTCTATTCTCTACTTTGATCCCATCCCTTTTCAAAAGTGGGTGCTTCCAAGGAATTATGGTTTCTTTAGGCCTTGGTAATTCACTTTTATATTTGGATAAGGACTATCCTGACCCTAATGAATCATGGCTCCCATGGACAAGGGATTATAGCTACTGAAATGTATAATGAGACTTCACTTTAGGACTTATTTACTCTTTTCAGGTATCATTGGGACTAATCTTTTATACCATGAGTTAATATTCCCTAAGTTCTTAGGGTAT
This sequence comes from Petaurus breviceps papuanus, assembly GCF_028583685.1. Lineage (NCBI taxonomy): Eukaryota > Metazoa > Chordata > Mammalia > Diprotodontia > Petauridae > Petaurus > Petaurus breviceps. Next base: position 3,431,824 of record NW_027185776.1, on the reverse strand, counting down.
GAAATTTGTTTTTCATTTCAAACCTAAAGCTATTTCACTATTATTTACCAATCTTATTATTTCTAAACTCCAAGTGTTCCTGACTGTTTTAAAAGCTTATTTTTAAGGTCTTTGTGTTTCTGCAAGACATCGATGTATTTATTATTTAAAATAGTTTGACCTGAAGGATGATTCATGCTGACTAAAAATGACATCAGAATAGAATTTAACCACTTCTGTATTTAACTGTTACTTATTAACACATTTTCCTTTTTATGAATATAAACTTTTTCTACTTGCTTGGAACAGTAAATCATGAATTGGGTTTGACAAAATGACCTGTTTCACATTTGTGGAATTGAAATGGAGATACTAGCCACACTTTTATGTAAAAGGAACAATTCAATTCTCAATGTAGGCATCAAGGCATGCACCTAAGCAATAGAGGAATTTACTTTTCAGTGTCTTCTGAATTCCATGAGGAGGCACACTTATTTGTCCAGAGAATATGGATCTCACATATGTTTATCCAGAGTTTGTGGCTCTGTGGAGGAGAACACTCATTTGGAGCTGTTCTTTTAACTGGTAAGTATCGAACTTTTATTTTCATCATTTTTCAAAGAATGTTAGCATAGAAATCAGTTGCTTTTTAGTAGTGATACAATCTCTTAGTCTGTGCTGGTTTCTTAACAGTGGACAGCCCCAGATGTTGAAGTCAGCACAGCAAGAGACAAATCCAAATCCAGATAACTCTTGAGGATTTTTCGAAAATTAAAGCAAATTAGGTGGGGGAGTGTTTCCTCAGGCGAATCAAGACTAAGATACCCAGTATGAAGATATGAAGTTGGAAAGCTTCAGATTTTCTACTTTTACATAAAGTTTGCATAAGTATGAAACCCAAGAATTTTTTCTTTACCTTCTAATGGGGACAAGATTTACATCTCTTGGAAGTTACAACAGCAGCTCACAATGAACTAAACTACATATTGTATCCATTACTCCTTATTTTATCACTGCATTTAAAAATTCTTTCTGTTTTTAAGAAAATTAAAGTTATGTCTTCTGAGATCTATAAGTGATGCAATGTACTGACCATATCTAATTTAACCCATCCATCATTGTTAGCACCAAAGTAATGTTTGCTGTGAAAACAGTGAAGGGGACTTAAAGTTAGATGCTAGTTGCAGCTTGTGCTTTAAATCATGCATCTGTTCCCCCTGGGTGTTCCTGTTGGCCTAGAACTTCTAAAGGGCTTTAATAACTACCTGGTGAAACTGTGTTTGTTCTTTTTAAAAACCAGGAACTTATGACCAAAGAGTTTTGGTATTTGTTTGTTTGGGTTTGTTTGTTTTTTAAATGGTAGCTTGCCTGGTTTTCTGGGAATATTGTATACAAAGGTTTCTGAAAATGATTCCCACAATCTTTATTTCCTTAGAGGTTACTGGTAGATCTCCATGTGGGGCAATCTGGGAAACTAGATTTGATTTTATCACTCTCACATTAACAGAAAATGAAATCTGTTTCTTGGGTAATTTAGTTATTATAGCTATAAAGAAGAAAACCAATCACCAACAGTTTGAATAGTCATTAGGATTTGTTTTTTAAAATGAAGCAAATGGTAGAAAGTAAAATATAGGTTGAATAGGCTGTTCCACAGACTCAGGATAGTTTCCTGGGAAAGTTGAGGGTAAAACTTGGAAACAAAAGATGCAGATTCCAAAAAATAAGAACAAAAAAACCCAGTTTATAATAAAAACTACTTAGGTTATTTTAGGGCACAATGTAAGTACTAACTATAGGAAAGTCTGATTTTTCCCCTTAAAATGAAGAATTATCTTTACAATAGCCTTTTTTTTAAGCAATTGGGGTTATGTAACTTGCTCAAGGTTACACGGCCAGGTGTTTCTGGGTGGGTGCTAAGTGTCTGAGCCCGGGATTCAATCTCCAGGTCATCCTGACGCTGGAGCCGATGCTCTTACTTGCTGTGCTACCTGGCCGCCCCTACAATAGCCTTTTAAAAAATAAATATTTATTGTTTAACTATACCAAACATTTTGATAGGCACTATAAGATTCACATAACTGTCCTTTCAAATCACTCTTGATTTCTGTGCTTATAAAGTCATACAACAAATGTTCTATGAGAAATACAGTAACATTGGCCCCACACAGACAAGGTCTTGTATTAAACCATCTGAATGTGAAGGGAATAATTACATGAATTCTGAAGGAACAACAGATAGTAGTTTCCTTGTGAGATCGGGTTATGGTCAGAGAATTGAGTACATATTTTTATCAGTTTCAAGAAGCATGATCTGGTGTATAGAGTGTTAGAAGTTAGGAAGTGTTATGGTTAGGAAGACCTGGATTCAAATTCTCTCTCACATACTGACTAGCTGTAGTACCATGGGTAATCCCTTAAATGCTGTGCCTCAGTTTCCTCATCTATAAAATGAAGAGGATGCCCTCAATAATCTCTAAAGTCCCTTCTACTTCTGAATCTATGACTTTAAGATTATATGTTGGCCTGCATATTTATTTCCTCAATCTACCTCTCTCTTTCCCAATTTTCAGTGTTTTGGCATTGCTCAGAAATCTTTGTAAAGGCTATAGTTTCAAGGTAAAACTTCAAGACATTTGTGGAAAGTATGGATGGAAGACTAGGAACATTTGATAAATAGTTAAAGTGAAAGAGTTAGTTAAGATACAGACACGTTACTAAAATACTTTGTCCTTTTGAACATAATGTTGATAAATATTTTATAAAAAGCACTAAAATGTCCAAACTCTTCTGTAGACATCAGTTTTTAAAGTGACATTCCATTGGTTACCATAACTAAATATACATAGTAAATTTTGAAAGTTTTTCTGCAATTCTAGTTTTCCACAAACTCTTCAAAGTCATGAAGAGTGGCTACAAAAAGAAGCCAAAATGTTAGGAATGGGAGAATAAGCAGATGTCAGAACACCATGGTCTCACTTCTCTGTCCATCATCTCTCCAGGAAATTACACTTGACTATTTTACTCCTCAGAATCCATGTAACCATGACCTTCAGCCAACAATACCTGGCCTACTTGACAATATAAGTTAGTTTAGTGGAATAAGCACTGGTTTGAATCCTAATTCTGTTACTTATTAACTGTGTGACCTTGGGCAAGTTACCTCTCTAGGCCTCAATTTCCTTATTAGTAAAGTGATGGGTCTGCACTATATGACCCTAAAATTCATTGTAGCTCTAAGTTCTTTATTCCACTTATTATCTAGGTAGAGCCAGTGTTGCTGCGCCTCTCATATTACCTTTTCTATACTATTCAATAAATCCAACTTTAAAGTATATATATATATACATTATTTTATGCAAATTGTCTATGAAGGAATTTTTACTTTAAAATGTGAAAATAAATGTAATGATGATTTTGACTTTTGAGCATTCTTTCACTTCTTAAACATGTCTAGTGAAATAAAAACAAGGACAATTAAGAAAAATGCTTTGGTAATTTAGTTAAAATGACTAATTCTTGCAACTATGTTCTTTCTTGTACCTTATTTATGCCTCTGCCAGTTGATTATAAGGAAAATATAAATCCTTTCCCAATGTTTTAGCATTTTGCATTTTTATTTCAAAAGTGTAAAGACTTCCTTTTTTGTAATATAGAAAACAAACAGGTGAAATGTATATTGGCTGGTAAGTCGTGCCTTTTTTGTGTTAAACTGGATGACAACTTCTCTATTATAAAAATGACAAACAAAACTATATTATACAAAAAAACACCCACACTCTATAATGTGCTCAAACATTTATGTTTTATTTACATTTTTTATTCAAGATATCACTTTAATTTCTATATAATATCATCCCTCAAACCCTTTTATTTTGAAAGGCTAGTTGGATCAATTGAATATTAGTTGGTTAACAAATAGTTTTCTTAAAGAAAGTAATGATTAGAAGCAAAAATCACATTTATTTCTGTGACTCAAAGACATATCTGATTCTTACACTACTGAAGTTGTATTTTAAACAATTTCTTATCTATACTTTGAATAAATAGAATCCTTATTCTTTATGGTTATACAGGAAGTCCTGCATGTTGCAGGGGTGGAAATGCAATTAACTGCTGCAGCTTCATTTTTGACCATTCTACAAGAGGAATCAGTGTCAGTTCAAACTTATTCCCACTCATTCCTACATATCATTCTACAGCATGTGGAGCATAGGGATTCAGGTCAGGTGATTATTTCTATGAATGTCTGTTGTCCTTTGTATACATGCTGCACAAAATAATTTTTAGCCAAAATACCCATTTACAATAATTAAATGATATCATTTTGCCAAATGGTAGTATAATTTAAAGTGCTATTACTTTCCTCAAATAAAAATAGTTAAAAATCTAGTATCTTAACAAACTGAAAATTTGTTATTACTTCATAAATTAATTTCCTGAATTTTCTTCTTTAAAAAACAAAATTGGTTTTATTTATTCTTTGTAGCAAATAGAATAATTTTATTTGAAGACAAAATGACAAAACAGAGGCAAATTTTTTTTGTTTTAAACTAGCAGTCTTTTTTCAAATATTGATTGGAACAAAAAAGAGGAAAGATACTAGCACACGATTTTTCTAATTTTAACATTAAAATTATTGTATATATTAATATATCAAGTTGAAGCTAATTTGATGAATATGATAGCTGAATAACTTGATATATGTATATTTAACAGGTGTCAGCAATGCATGGCTGGAAACTCTTCTATCAGTTATAGAGTCTTTGCCAAAAGATACCCTAAGACATGAGGTAAGTTTTTTCTTAGTATTATTAATGTTTCTACCTGTAAGTAGCTTAATAGAGTAGAAAAGTAGAAAATGTGCTTGTCCTATTTTTTCTTTTTTTTAATATTGCTTTTCTTTTTCTTTTTGGAGGGGGGAAGGCAGGGCAATTGGGATTAAGTGACTTGCCCAAGGTCACACAGCTAGTAAGTGTTAATTAAGTGTCTGAGGTCGCATTTGAACTCAGGTCCTCTTGACTCCAAGGCTGTTCATTCTGTTCACTGCATCACCTAGCCTCCCCTGCTTTTCCTTTTTCAATAAATGTTTTTCCTTTTTCAATCTTTAAATAATATCCATAAACAACATTTTTACAAATAGGAAAATTATTACAACCCAAGTTATAATTGGGAATATTTCCTCATCACTGTTCAATGAAAAAGGAGAGAAAGGTTTTATTTGAGCCATTTTTCCTTTCTTTGTCATCAAACCAGTTTTTGTTAGTGTTCTAGTTTATGACTGCTTTAAAATGTCAGAATGCCTGGATAAAAGTGAAATAATTCAATGAAACATATTGATGCTTGGGCTCAGATGCCAACCAACCACGTAATTCTCCATGTGCAGAAGATTTGGGGTATCAATTAGAAAAGCTCATTTGTATTTTTGGATATGTTAATGTGATATTAACATTTATAAATGGAAAGATAACCAATATCTACCCTGAAATAACAATAATAACATTCCAGAAGAGACAGCATGGTACAGTGGAAAAAATACTAGATTTGGAGTCAGAAGACCTGGATTGGAATCCTATCTTTGCCACTCAACTTTGAGCAAATCTTTAGGCATTAGAAGGTCCTAGATCTAGAACAGAAAGGAACCTTAGAGTTTATCTAGTCCATCTCCCTCATTTTACAGAGGAGGAGACTGATGACTAGAGAGTTTAAGTGATGTGCCCATTATCTTATAACTAACCTCAGTTTCCTCACATATAAAATGAGGGCAGTGACCTCTGAGATCCCCATGAACTCCAAAGCTATGATTAAAAGGAAAAGTCATGTCCTAAGCAAATATGTTCTTGTTTGTGTTTTATTTTGCATCAGTATTAATCACCATTATACATGCAGGGGATACTTATACTTATTTCTTCCAAATAGTTATTAGAGTTTTTCATTACCAACATCAGCCATACTTTTATAGCTATGATGGACCTTTAGATGAGGAAACTGAGACTCAGCAAAGTACAGTGAGTTCTCCAAGTTCACAGTGGTAGAATTGTGACTAGAATACACATCTCCATCCCAGTCCAAGGTTCTTTCCACTATAAATGATGTACATTATAAAAAATAATTTATTTTTAATATGGGCCCATCAACTTTATGGTACTTTAGCAAGTCCTTATTCTGTGTTCCTTTGTCATAGAACTGCTAATATTGTAACAGATTTTAAGCTGCTGTCTTTACAACTTTAAGGGCAAATTAAATTAATTTGGATGGAGGAAAAATTTCAAAGCATATTACCTAGACTCTCTACCCTTTCTTTTGGAAGTTTATTTTAAATGTATCCCAGAACACATAGATCATTGCAGGCTTTCCTCATGGCCATAATTCAAATTCTTTGCCATTGAATACAAGCATAGAAATGTGACTTTTCTTAAAATGGTTCTTGATTTTAAATATGCTAATTCCATAGCTATGAAGACTGACCATTTTTTACCTTCTTATTACAGATACCAAAAGAAAATATTGAGTTTAATTACATAATTCATTAGATATAGTATCTACCTTATCAGCAAAGAACAAAAGCACTTTTCTCTGTCATTTACCAATGTACATTACAAACTGAAATTTGGGCTGTTAATTATTTTAGAGCGGAAGGTGAAAAAGGAGAATATATGGAACCGTTGAAAGGAGCAGTTGAAATTAATTCCAAATATTTATGGCATTATGTGAATTTTCTTTCACAATTTTTTCTTTATAGTTTTTGAATCCGCTTGTTTCCAAGGCACAGCTGTCCCAAACACTCCAGTCTCGTTTAGTTAGCTGTAAACTTTTAGGAAAGTTGGCCAACAAATTTGAAGCCCATATGTGAGTATTTATGTATGAGCTTTAGGTGATAATTTTAATAGTTAAGTAATATAAAATGTATGTTGATTATCTCAAAATAATATATTTTCACTATTTTATAGGGTGTAAAAATATGATGTTTTACATTTACAATACATGATACATTTTAAATTATACATTTAAATATATATTTAAATATACATTTTGTATAATACATATCTGAGAAAAAATGTATGATACTTATATTTTATTTTTTCCAGATACCATGGTCATTTAAAAATATTCTTTTTCCTGTAATAGTCTTTCTACTTATAATTATGTTCCTAAAGATGAGATGGCATCATTGTGGATTTTTCATATTGGTATATAAGACATAAAAGTAATTCTCCCTTTAGAAATCCTTATCTTGCAACTCAGCTACTCCATTTTGCACAGTTTGTGTTTGTGAGAGGTTTTAAATATGCCATACAGTATTTTTTATTATGCTATGGCCAGGAAAAAATATAGACAGATCAACTGGAAGGAATAAGATGCTAGCATGATATCTGGATATAGAAATCATTATATGACAACCTTGCTTCTTCAGTTTTAGCTTCCATTTACAAAGTTAATCTTTAGAAAAATTAATTCTAGTTTGTGTGTTGTTCATAGGCATATTATACCATTCATATCTGTTATTTAAATTACTTCATTTATACGGCTGTGTATTTCTTGAATACTGGTATTTTAAAAAATTACATTCATCCCCATGTTTCTTTTCCCCTTCAGCATTAAAAGAGAAATACTTCCTCTGGTGAAATCACTCTGCCAAGATGTAGAATATGAAGTTCGGTCTTGCATGTGTCGACAGTTAGACATCATAGCTCAGGGTATAGGGTAAGCATGCTTTTAAAAAGTTCTTTTTTTTCTATCATTGTCCTACAACCATTTTCTGCCTCCATGCCACAAGAAATCATGCCTTTGTAATAACTCTGACTTGTTAAATAATGAGAATTTTTCTTTCCACTAGCCTATTGTGTCTGCTATTTTGAAAGCTAAAACCAAAAAAAAATCATTTAAAATGTAATTGAGGGTAGGATTTGAAATTAGTAGTATGTTATAATATTCTGACCCCTCACCACCCTACCACATGGCTTTCTCAAAAATGGCCTCATTTAGTTAGTTATAACTTCCAATAATTGAACCCAGGACGGAATTATGGTCTATGACAGGCCCTTATTATAGCATAACTATGATATTTTCACCTGATTTGCTGTTATGGTTATAAATGGTTTGGTTTTAGGAACTTCACAATGATTCCTGTTTTTTACCTTTTCCTGTGAAACCCCAGGCTTATGCTGTCTATCCTGGCATTCTCCTCCCCCTTTTTGTTGTACATGGGGCTTAAAGGGTATTAGCATAGGACAGCTAATTGTCTTATTATTCAGAAAAATAGATCATGGGCCAAACTAGTCTCTTCATCTTATACTTCACCTGCAAATGTAAAGAAAGAAGGGGAAAACACACCTTGGAAACAAACTAAAATAACTAATTCTGAACAGATACTAAAAACCAAAAGAGTCTTGGTATTGTCAAAAGCCTTTAGTATGTAGTTAAGGACAGGAGGAATGAAAGGCCATTTGCCTTTTTCCTATATTTTCTTTTTGTTTCTCATCCAAGTTGAAAGGTTTCTTGTTTCTTGATTTCTTTTGATTTCTTGGACAAGTTTTGGGTGTTCTTTGTGATTCAGAGTGGATGTGGTATGGTCCTGTGTCATACCTGTAAGAGGGCTCTAATAAATTCCAATATAAAATGATTACTTATGATACTTCATAGGGCAAAAAGGCCTTGTTTCTAACCCTTTTTGGAATAATGAGTTCCCTAGAACCACTCTTCTCAAGGGTCCCTAATGCTAACCTAGTCCCCTTAGGATCTTCATGAACCAAAATGAACTCAACCAAACCCACACTCAGATCTCTCTGACTAAGCAAATCTCCTACCATATTGGTGGAATAGTTTGTTACCTCATCTCAGTTTTCCTCCATATTATATTTTCATATCCTTCCATAAAGAGGTCAAATATTGTCCTTGACTTAATTCTCTTGAATTCTGCCCTGAATGGTTCAACTGCTTATTGAGAAACTGAAAACTTGAAAAGTAAAGTGATTTGTTTTTATTTGCCTCATAGGCAATAGAAGGGCCGGAATTCAAACTCATCTTCTTACTTCAAAGCCAGTATTTTCCCCACTGCATTGTGCTTCAGAGTACATGTTTACAAAATCTATATGAGACTATAGTTTCTAAGTATACCATCATATTTGTATCAGAATTCTCTCCTAATTTTCCCTTATAATAACTCTTTACTAAAGTTAAAAAAAATAAATTGAAGCCTATTTCCTTATTAAGAAACTGCTGCCAGTGTCTAATGCAACTTGAATTATTCCTTCAAAATGCATCGGTTTGCCATCCTGTAAATGTAGTCTCAACCCTTTGCTTTAGTTATAGCTTTAATTTTTTAGTGTGTCCTGTACATTTCACTGAATATATTTGGTTCTGTCATTAAATTATGTACAATTATGATTCATGCCATTTTATAAACAAGGAACCCAGACATATCATAACCTTTCTTTTAACACTGTTCATGTTGCACAAGATAGTCACAGCAACAATATTTGATCATCATGAATAAACAGAACCAAAATTAAGATGATAAATAAGAATATTTTGTGCTTATAATTATTACTCCTGGTCTGAAACTATTTCTGATACCATGTATCATTCTTCCAGGCAGAAATTTTTTTTCTAGTAACAATTTAGATTTTGAGAATAATTTCTCCTTTGACATATTTAGATATGAAATTTCTGTTTGGCATCTTCCATTTACATCTATTAATAAGTTACTATAGTCAATCCATATCTTTTTCTATGGTTTTTTATAATGAAAGAAATCTTCATTCCATAAAAAAGTTTAATATATGCTGTAACTGTTAAGCTTTCTACAGATAACAGTGGACAATTAGAGCTAATTTGTAAAAATCTCAATGCTTATTGAACTCTTTAGTTGATATTATTTTTGATATTTAATTGAAAGTTCTTGTACAAACCATATCTTAATACTTCTTTGTATTTTTTTTTTTTGCTTTTTGGATGGCAATTGGGGTTAAGTGACTTGCCCAAGGTCACATGGCTAGTTTTTGTGTTAAGTCTCTGAGGCCGGATTTGAACTCAGGTCCTCCTGACTCCAGGGCCGGTGCTCCTCTCACTGTGCCACCTAGCCGCCCACTTCTTTGTATTCTTTGCGGTGTCTGACACAATGCTGTACACATAATCAGTGCTTAATAGATATTTGCTGGTGTGATTTCCACCTCCTAATTATTTTACTTGTTGTGCAGGACAGAACTAACCAAAAGTGTCGTGCTTCCTGAATTAATAGAACTAGCTAGAGATGAGAGCAGCAGTGTACGACTTGCAGCATTTGAAACTTTAGTTAATCTGCTTGAAATGTTTGATGCAGGTAAATTCTTTTGTTTGCATATATACATCATTGTTTCTGTGCATCTGCATATATACGTTTGCTTTTCCTTATATGATGTAAGTAATAACAATTTTGAACATTAGATTATTCCTAACTCTCCAAATGGGTGGTACATCAATACTCCCTCATCTTATTTCAGTAATATATTATCCTTTTAAAGCAGTCTTTCCAAAGTGTTTTATGTGAATCTCACAACAGTCCTGTGAAATAAATAGTACAAGTTTTATTATCCCTATTTTCCAGTGAGGATTCAGAGGCTCAAATTAAGTAATTTACCTAAGGCCACACCTAGGAAGTGGGGGGAGTAGAACTGAAAACCCAGATTTTAATAATTCCAAGTGCAAAGGTCTTTCTACTACACTGGACGCCCTTTTTTTCCCTTGGCATCAGTGGAACTTGTCATAGGTTGACTACTATCACCTGTACTTCATTCATGTGTTTGTGTGTGTGTAACACACATGCACAAACATATAGTAAATATTTACATGATCAGTGAAGAAGATGAGTAGTTACTTGGATATGGAAATCCAAATAATTGTAATATACAGAAATGTAATGATTCACTGGTTTTGAACCAATGAAGCAATGTTGAAGAAATTGAAAAATAATTGTTTTCAGTATAGTTCTATTTTGATGCTACTTTTTGCATTTTCATTTTAATTATTAGGTACATAGTACCACTGTTTTCACCTACATCATAAGTCATATGACATGACATCAAAGCATAATCTCATCTTGGAAAAATAAAAAATATATATAAAAATAAAATTTAAATTAAAAAATATTTGCTCATTTGCAGATTCCAGTTCAAACTAGTAAAATGTACTGAAAATATGAAAAATTCGGTTTATGGAATTAAAGACCATGCTGCCTGTAGTTGTCAGCACTCTCTTACTTTGTCTGTACCTTGTATACAGAAGAAAAGCTTATGATTTTTGACCCAGGATTGCATCTGTTCATGAATAGTGGCACATTTCAGTGTTGTAGGTGTTGACAGCAGGATGCAGGACTTCACAGTGATCATCTGCCATTGTCAGTGGTGCTTGAATGCCTGAGGTACTAGTCATGCTATCAACAGCATTAGCAGTATACAGTGTGCAAGGCTGAACTTCATAAAATATACAGGCATACTAGAGGAATGGAGCCCAAAGAACAGTAGTTTTGCATCGCCACACATTTACTGCAGGTGCTACCATTTTAGACTTTAAAATCTTAAGCCTGTAGCTTTCTTTAAATAAAAAAAGTCTAGGAGCAGAGAAATTGATAGGCAGGTCAATATGGTAGATATCAGTAATAATGGGATAATTCATCCAAGTGAGGTTGGCTTTGTCATGCTTTAAAAAGCATTATGAAGTGTCAGCTTTATGCAAACTCCCAAAGGGACTTGAGGAATAGGAAAGGATAAAGTAATAAATGCTTCATTTTAGAAGGCTTATTTCCAGTTTCTCAATCTTTCCTCATTTACACTTATTTTTATTTGGTTTTAGAGGCACCATAGGGTAGTGGATAAAGTGCTGACCCTGAAGCCAGGGAGACCTGGCTTCTGATGTCCTGCTTCTGACACCTGCTAGCTATGTTTCCTGCAATCCCAGGCACATCACTTAACATCTTCGTGCTCTAGGCCACTCTGTAGTTCTATAAGGTGCAGAAGAGGTGCTGACCTGCATCATTAGAAGTAGTTTTCTCATCGGGGAGTTTCCCATATTCATGAGATCACAGGTCTAACCCTTGTCTCTTCATTTGGTTGGATACTTTATTATTTAGGGTTGTTTTAGACAGAGTTTTCATTTAGCTATATCTGTTCAGCTGCTTTACTAAATTTCAGTTATACAAGATTGAATTTTATTTTTAAAATATGATTAATACCTATATAGAATTAAAGTACCCAGCAGGATTGCCTTCCTGGTTTAACCCTCATATATGTATTTCCTGTTGATGCTTAACCTTTTTAATTGTCCTGGGAGCCACATTTAGGGTAAGATTCTGAATGTTATACAGTGGAAATGTAACTGCTACTAGGATAGTGTTATAGAACTAAAGAATTTATGTAAAATTTTAGTAACATAGGAAGGTACCTTTTTTCCCTTCTATTTTTGAAGTTCAGTAAAAGTAATAGCAAGTAAACTTGATTTAGAGAAAACTATGGTCAGAACAATCAAAGCAGCTCAGGTTATTTTAGAATAGTGAAAGAAATGTAGTTCTCCACTGGGAAGTACCTATTTCCTTCATTTGAATCTATGTTTGATACGTAGAAAATAACCATTCATTTAAAATAACAGGTGGTTTTTCAGTGCCTTTTAATGATTAATGCTTGACAACATACTATTGCCTAATAGCTTGTAATTAGCAGGACGTTGGGCTAATAGTAATCAGTATAAAACAAATTATCTGCTTTAGCTATGAATATACCTTGAATTTTGTGATTGTATTTTTCCCGCTTAATTTTGTTAAATGAAACTTTTTTTAACCTGACGGGGGATATGGGGATTAAAGTTTCTTATGTTTTGCTTTACATTAAATGCTAAAATTACTAGTCCCAGAGTTGACTATTTTTACAAAAATTGTGAAAAACATGAGACTTGTCTTCAGTATATTTCCTCTTTTCTGTGTCAGTCTTCCAACTGCCACCTAGGGAGCAGGCAGGCCAACCTGTCTGAAGCAGCAAGTCATCTTAAGTGAGCATGTGCCCCACAAATCTAACCTCTGCCACAGCCACTATCTTGATTGCCCCCTCACCTTAAATTAGGATGGAGGTAGTACAGCACCCTGACCCAAGAACCTCGAGAATAGCAGTCTCCCAAAGACCACTGGCCCTGCTTCCAGCCCAGGCTCCGGAGCTGTCATTGAAGGGAGTAGTCACCATGGAGAAAGGAGTACTTTCCTTGCTACTAAAAATACTAACTGTGTCAGGCAGGTATATCCAAGAGCCCCTAAAAGGGCAGCCCTCTCACAGCCCCCAGGTTTTGCTGCCAGGTCAAGCCCCACACCCATCATCCCAGGAAGCAAGTTTCATGGAAATAGGGCTGGCAACTATTTCTGAGGGTACCAGAGCCCCTGCCTCCTCAGCAACCACAACTCCTGAAGATTTAGAAAATGAAATTCTTGCTACCAAAGTCTTTGGCACTAACAAATGGTTCAATATCAGAAATGGATAATATTATCAAAGTGAGGGACATTAAATTCCTGTATGCTTTGCATGAGACCTTTTCATCTGACTTGCAACTGGAAATTATATGTGTGGTCTCCCCCATTTGAATGTTAGCTCCTTGAGAGCAGGGGTTGTCTTTTTTATTTGTATCCCAAACACTTAGCACAGTGCTTTGCACATAGTGTTTTACAAATGCTTATTTATTTATTTATTCCTTTATTTGTCCTTTCTTCTTTTCCATCCCCTCAAATATTCTGGATGTCCTAGCCCCCCTACTCTAATCATTCTTCAAAATATGCCTCTCTGTCTAACATTATGGTAATATTCCATTAGGTGATTGACTTCTGATTTTTAAAAATTAATTGTCTCTAACATCTGTAACAGTCAATAATATTATAATGCAGTTTCCCTCCTAAATAGCATGTGATTTTAGATCATAGCTTTTTGGACCTTGCCAAAGGAATTTCAGATGTCATGGAAGGACCAGTAGGTATGGAAGTTTGGGGCAACTCGTATATGATTAACTTTGTTTTAAGTGTATTCTTGAGTAAATCAAGGAAATATTTGACAATACTGAACATAAGAAAACATGAAGATCAATTCAGTAAATATTAAGTACTTACTGCATGCAGGGGACTGTATTCAACTCTGAGGAAGTTATACAAGTTATATATCACATAGTCACTGTCCTTGTGTAGTTTGTAATATAGTAGACAATTAAGGTGACCAACAATAGAGTTCAGGAGAGACAAATTTAGGGTAGTATTGCAGAGGGGATTGCTATTCAGATGCAAGCTAAATTAGCTGACCTTTAAGGTTACTTTCAACTCTGAGAATCTGTGAATGACATATAAAAGTGGAGAATAATATGTATGAGCACATCATAAAAAGATCTAAGTGATATAGTGGTCCATAAGAGTTAGCAATATAATACATTATTAACAACAACAATAAGAAGAATAATCCCCTCAAAGCCCAACCTCTCATCCATGTCACAAGGTGGGAGCAACAGCAAAGTAAGGAAAAGAGAGCCAGACTGATGAATATCAAGGACTACTCTGGTTTTGGTCAAAGCCTGACAGGAACCATGAAATTGGGCTCTGGCTTATCAACTGATTGGATTCACACACACATGCTTCCCCCTCTGTCTCCCCACCCCAAACACCCAGTCAGATGTAGCTGCTTCTCTGAATCTGAAAAATAGTTGTTACTGTAGGGATACAGGCTGATCCTATCTAAAACCATTCTGATGATCAGCTTGAAACAGAGGACAGCAGAGCACATGGCCCTACTTTGAGTTCTAGTACCATAAGAAGGCAAGATACATTAGAACAAATCAGAAATACCAATATCCTCCTCCCTGCTGGAAATGCTTTGTTGTAGATAGTGACCTCTAAATTGGACAAACCACAAGTACACACGAATTGGACTGAAGATTTCAAGGATCTTATCATGTGCCAGAACAAAATCAGAAACAGATTTTTATCAGTATAGACAAAGACTTCGTACTACTTCTTGTCTATTTATCATCAGCTCTGTGTTATGTAACAATATATTGCAGATAAGTGCAGTTCAACGTAAGAAATCACTTCATTCCTTTGCCTGCATAGATGCAATTGAAATAAGAGTAGAATTGAGGAGTTGTACTCAAATCTGAAGAGAAAAAGCTGAAGAATTTGAAAACATTGAAAATACATACTTTAACTCCAGAATTGCTACCTGATTGATAATGGATGACAAAAGTAATGTTGAAGTCTCAAATGATTTTGAGAATATGAACACTTGTGAAATGGAATTTCAAAAAGTTCTGAGTTGGATGGCATGAATCCAACTAATGAACCACCTGCACCAAAACAGAATAATTTTAAAAATTTATATATACTATAGAATTATAGATCAAATTATAGTTTATAGATGTTATAACCATCTCGTTTGATAGAACATAAAAACATTTTAAGACACATATGCAATAATACTATTGTCCTGTTGTCATGGTAAAGAGCATAAGAGAAAAACTGGTGCTATCTAGGAATAAATACTCCTAGAGACAGACATCATATATAATTATGTCAGAAGTAGCTTGAGAAAACTATTAAAGAAGAGGGTTGGCAGTAGGTTTGTAAGAAGAAGAAAAGAGGATCATTGAAACATTTTTTTTAAATCACAAAAGAAAACTGAAGTAATATCAGAAGGAAATTCAAACAGGACAACTTTGAAAGTTATATTGTGAATTCTTAAAAGGAAAGTAAGTTGTATGTAATAGAGATTTGTGGTTTCATGTGATATCATCCTTTTCTGTTTTATTATGTAAATGGAAATTATAATTTTATTTAATATTTTTAAGTTCCAAAATTTTTAAATAAAAAAGAAAAACTTCTGAAGACCTGATGAAAGGCATTAGACATTTGAAATTATGTCAATCTTTAGCTAATACACATAGCAGAAAAATTAAACAATATATTACTCTGTTAAAGGCAAAGAAGAAATGTAGAATGGAATACAGACCACAAAAGTAAATCAGAAATTCGTTATATTCTTTAATTAATAATTAAGAAGAAAAACTAAAAAGGTTATAGTTTTGAAATCAACACAAAGAATGAAACAGCTCAACATCAATCGAAAACTACTATGGAAGCTTGAAAAGCAAAGAAATTAGAGAAGAGGGAGATTCTTCCTTTCTATCCCCAAAGGAGGAGGATGTGGAAAATTTCTGATTGTTTATGTGGTTGGAAGAAGTCCTACAAAACAAAAACATTAGTTGAATCAAAGTTAAAACAGAAAGCTTCTGTATTATTAGCAGGATTAATGATAGAACACTTGGGAAGTAACTGAAATTCTTCTTTGCAAAGCTAGAAAGCAGCAGGTGTAGATAAGAGCCATACTTCTTGGCTCAAATGCTTCACAGTGGTGTACAGATTACTTAGAAAAGCAATTTTACTAGTTTCCTCTGTGATGCAAGCCTGATTTCATGTCTCTTAACAGAAGGCATTCCATTACCCAAAGATGAAAATATCAGTGATCTCTCCAGATATATCAATTATATATTTATGTGGTTTATATATCAAGTATTCACAGGTTACATTACTCAAAAAATCTATAAATGTTTACAAAAAATTATATTGTCTGAAATCCAAAAAAAAAGTGTTGGAAAAGTCCCAGAACAATTCCTTATTGATTTGGCAAGTACTAAGACACCTAAAAGTGTCATAGCATTTATATTGCATTTATTATTGCAAGCTTTTATGTCATACTGCAAATATATAAAATAGATCCAAGTGGGGTAAGAACAATGGAGTCTTTGATGCCCATACGGAAAACTATTCTCTGCAAAGTGTCTCATAAGTTTTTAAAACAGAGCTGAACTGAGGCTTCTGGGACACTCTGAATTGAAAACATGCAAGCAACTGATGTAAAATGGGTCTTCTTATAAGAAGATAGGATTCTGTCTAGTCTGAAATCCAGCTTCATTACTCTTGAGTGTAACTTCGAAATAAAAGAGATGCATCAAAGCATAGTCAGTTGATGTCCGGGCGTGCATCAAATTATATAGTTCCACTGAAAAGTATATTAAACAGCTACTTTTAACTCACAGAAACTTTCTCCAATGATATCAAGATGTCATTTGGATTTGATAAATATAAATTTTTGCTGTATGTATGTAAAAGGAGATAATATTAAGCTTACATTAAAGACTTAAAGTTTGGAGCTTGAATCCAGAAGTCAAATGGAATCAATGGATGCATGTAATACTTATGAATACCTAGATCTTCTCTAGGCAAGACATATCAGGGACAAAGTAGATCAGAGATATGTGTGTCTAGCCTGAAAAGAGTTCTTCTCAGTCCTGGAGACAATGCTTAGTTTAGATAAGACACAGTTAAAACATATTGTCTAATAGGGGGTTGTATGCAGATAACTAGAATACAAAATAATACATGGTAAGATACATAAGAGAAGAAAAGACAAAATGCTGTTGCAATAAATCCAGGAAGGTTGCATGGAAAACATGACATTTACTCAATTCTATTTTTTTCATGAATTTATACATTGTCTTTCCCAAAAGGTCATGAGGTCATGGACGGCAGGGAAATGTTTCATATGTCTCTATCTCAGATTTTTTTTCAAGAAATATGTATTTTTTATTGTTGTGATTTATAATCATTGTAAACTCCCCTATTTGGATTGTCTTTAAAATGAAACATCATTGCATATCTGCAGTAGTTGAAGATTGTGCCTAGAAGTAGAGGAGAGAGTATATAAATTTTGAAAATTCTTTTGACTTCTAGGTTGATAAAATAATGTGGTTTACTTAATGGACCTTGTACTTATATGTAGTTTCAACATGTATAAAATAAGTAATCCTATTTAAAGCATTTATTTTGTCTTTTTTTTCCAGATGACAGAAGTCAAACTATACTTCCTTTAGTAAAATCATTTTGTGAAAAATCTTTCAAAGCAGATGAAACGATTCTTCTTTCTTTATCTTTACATTTAGGGAAACTATGCCACGGATTGTATGGTATGATGACATAATCACAAGAATTTTAAAGTAGAATAAAGTTTTACTTTTTTCTCATGTCTTCTCCTATTTAGACATTGCATTTAGGACTGTTTGTCTGTAATTTCCCCCTCCATGACCCCACACCTCCCCTGACCTTATTAGAATAATAGCAGGATACAGCCTTGTCCCAAGATATTTCCTATCTCGAACAACATCTAATGAAAAAAGCAAGAATAAGAATAATGACTCACATTTACATAGCACTTTATGATCTGAAGCATTTTGTGTATGTCATCTCATTTGGTTCTCCCAACAACCCTGTGAGGTAGGAAGGATGGGTTTTTGTATCCCTGTTTTTATAAGGTTGTTATTTCACCTTGCTGATCCTAGTCTGTAAAACAAGAATACTAAAATGCACAGCTTCTAAAGTATGTAGCAAAGTAAAGACTTGCACCTAGGTTTCTGGACTGCAAGTGCTGTGCTTTTTCTGCTGAAGCCCACCGCTTTTCATATAGCATGGACATTGAATAATAGTATTATACCCATCAATTATGGAAATAAAAATGAAAAAAATTAGGAAAGATTAGTTTAAAAAGTGATTTTATTGTTTAATTAATTTGGCTTTGATCCACTTCAGTCTCTCCTTAAAGCTTTATGATATGCATTTATCTTTTGCTTAAGTTGTTGGAATATTTTGATATAGTATCATAGCAATATTTAAGCTCCTGAAGGTCAGGTACTGTCTTGCTTGTATTTGTATCCAGATCTGAGTACAGGGCTTGGCTGAGTAAAGCTCAACCTCTCTCTTTGTTTCTCCCCCTCCCTCCCTCCCTCCTTTCCTTGATCTCTTCCTCTCTCTCCCTTTCCCAAATTATAGGATTAGAACTACTAATATTGATAATTTATTAATTATCTTTAGTATTCTATGTAATATAGCAGTTATAGACATTTTCTATCATTAAGGGGCTTGCTTATGCTCTTTAAATAAAAATAAACTTACATGATCTTTTAGGTCTCTAGTCACTTTTTTTAGTATGCCATTTTTCAATATTAACTTTTTACAACCACTACTTTAATTATTTTATTGTAAATTTATTTGTTTTGTCTTCTTATTTTTTTTTTACTTTTTCTCATTTGTTTTTAATTAAAAAGTGAACCAGTATTCCTGTTTCTGTTTCAGGAATTTTGACTCCAGATCAGCACTTAAGATTCTTGGAGTTTTATAAGAAACTTTGCACATTGGGTTTGCAACAGGAAAATGGGCATAATGATAATCAGGTTCCACCCCCAAACCAAGACCAGGAAAAAAGATATGCATCAGTGCGAAAGAACTGTGCTTACAACTTTCCAGTAAGTTACTCATTTTCCTCTAAAAGAAATGTACATTATAATGACATTTGCCAAAAAAAAAATCTGTACATATACTATTAAAAAACTTATTACCATAGTTTACATGTTACATTTTGCTTTCTCTGAGTATACAGAAAAAAAAAATTCTCAATAGCTGCTCCCTTAATGTGATTCTAAATGAGTGATGGTTGTATAGATATTATTTCAAGCTAAAAACCATTATAACTAAATTTGCATTAACTTTTGATATGCCCCCTCTCTTTTCACTGTTTTCAAACAGGCTATGATTGTTTTTGTGGATCCTAAGAACTTTCATATGGAACTTTATTCTACATTCTTCTGCCTTTGTCATGATCCTGAAGTGCCAGTCAGACACACTATTGCTATTTGCTTCTATGAAGTAAGTCTAAGGATTTCCTATAGCTTTATCTTGATGCAGATCCTACACAGATTAATACCTGATTTTATGAGAATTGTATTTTCTGCCTTATCTTTGTTTTGAGTACTCATCTGTAATTTCATTGGCACAAGCTCCTTTTTAAGTTCTCTCAAGAAATGCAGGTAGGCATCTGACTGCACCTTATTGTGTTCAAGAGTTGCCAGAGGTCCAAAGTTAAAATGACTTCCATGTCTCCTGACCACTTTTGCAGCTGAGGCAGGATTTGAAGCCAGATTTTCCTTACTCTAAGGCTGACCACCTATCTGCTTCCTTACATTCCTTTCCTAAGGTATATCTTAACCTAGGGTATCTAGTCTGCCTTCTACACTTCTTTCATGTTCATTTCCTAAACACTCGACTAAATGGCTCTCACTATTTTATCTTTATTTTGAGTGTACTCATACAATATCTCTTAATATCAGTTTTTGTTGTTATTTTTTACTAGGCCTATAATTACATCGTTGCAGGGAGCTCCTGGTAAGGATCCTCCTCTTCTAGGCAGATCATTGCCTTCTCTGCAACATTCATTGTTCATTATTCATTAAGCATTCAGTGTTAATGAGTTGCTGAGGGCACTGAACTTCCTGAAGACTTACAGCCAGGATGTATCAGAGATGGGACTTGAACCTAAGCCTTCCCACCTCAAAGGCCAGTGGCCTATCCATTTTACTTACCACCTCCTGTTGTTAAATTAGGGATAGGGAGAGGACTTATGATTTCATTGGTGAAGGGAACTCCCAAATTATGAAGCTTTCTCTCCCGGGGCAGGTTGGCATTTTGTTTGCAATTCCTATTCTTAGAACTCTGAGAGGATTAGGTACTTGGTAAGGTTCACATCTTACCAAGGTGTGCCAGAGGCAGGACATGAACCCAAGTCCTCCTGACTTCAAGGCCAATCAGTCATCTTCTATACCACTCTGTGCTACACTTTTGCTAATATAAGTAGAAATATGTGATTTAAACACATCACATGCAATATTATGTAGCCATGAATTACAAATTCTGGGCTAACCAAACTGAGAACAAATATAAAATTAAGATGCACATCATTTAATTTTTAATTAAATTAATTTAAATGAACTGGATTATATTGGGATAAATCTGTAATCTATTGAAAACAGTAGTCATGAAGATTTTAACTCTTGTACTTTATCTCTTCATTAAAAATATTGAGGAGGTTATTTGTTTCTCATTTTAATCATTACACTTAAATTGTTGTCTTATATTACTTTAAATCGTCATTAATGTTAAATTTTTTTGAGTTTACAGTCTTTTGGTAGGTCTTGTGTTCTTATTGTAAGATAAGACTTCCATGAAATCTCTTGTTACGGGAATACTGAAATTGTTAAATCTGTTCCCTTTTCATTTGTATTGTCTAAAACATTCTTAAATTTTAAAATTGTGAGGGGCAATATAATGTACATTTAAACCAAACTAGACAGCTAGGCATAACTTGAACTAGGCACTGCATCTCCTTCCTCTGCATACAGGGAGGGTATTACCCATACCTAGACTGTAGACCTTTCTTTTCTCTACCTCTTAGAATTCTTGTCTACTTTCAAGACTTAGCATAGACAGCATCTCCTCTGTGAAGTTTTCTCATACCCTTCTAATTGTTAGTACTCTCCCTCCTCCAATAATATTATTACTTGTATACATGTTGTCTCTTTCTCTCCTAAGCATAATGAAAGTTCCTAGGTTTCAGGGATTTTTTATTTTGACCTTGTATTAGTGCCTTATATGTAGTAGGTGCTTAATGAATGTTTCTTGAGTTAAATTGTTGAGGAGAGATACCATGTTTATATCTTATGTACTAATAGATGATCAGAAATGAATGAATGAATGAGTATAAGCCCTGAATGGAGTGGAAACCAGTAAACTTACCTATTATGGACTTTGAAACCAATCTGACTTCAAAAAAGGAAGGCTGTTCTGTTTACTGGTAGAGTAGAGAACTTGTAAAGTCTGAACTTTCCCCCTCCACACTGATCAAAATCCTTTGGGTGGGGCTTAGAGTTTTCCCATTTTAGGGATGCTATAGGTGGCCTTAGCACCTTTTGGAGCATCTCTGATTGGGTCTATATTGCAAAGCAGTATGTGTGATAAATTTCCAGAGTTGTACAATGTACTATAATTCAGAGAAGGATGGAGATTATTTCTAGATAAATGCCCTGAGAGTAATATAGAGTGCTATAATATATTCAGATGAGGAAGAAATCACATCTAGCTTGAGTAGTTAAAGAAGACTTCAGGAAATACAGTCTATTTGGGAGTAGATAAGCATTTCTAACCGATCACTTGTTGCTGTAGCTAAAGCCAGGAAGTACTAAAGAATTTGCTCAATGTTACTGTCATTTTGATACATTACAGAGAAAGTATTATGGAGCTATGAGGCCATACTTGGAGCAATCTA
The DNA here is from genome assembly GCF_028583685.1 of Petaurus breviceps papuanus. Classification (NCBI taxonomy): domain Eukaryota; kingdom Metazoa; phylum Chordata; class Mammalia; order Diprotodontia; family Petauridae; genus Petaurus; species Petaurus breviceps. The sequence goes on along the minus strand of NW_027185776.1, from coordinate 3,409,652 downwards.
GGACCCCAAGGTGGCTTTGAGACTCCCAATGCCTTATTAGCATCAATTGGCTTTATCTGCATGTTCATACTCCCTCCACCTCCAATTATCCTGCCATGTACTGACAGTATATGGTGACAGTATGTTTTGATCTAACAAGTGGATCAAAATGTTAAGAGAATCCTGTTGCAGTTTTGTCTACAAAATTAATCTCCCAGTTTCCTTTATAGAAAACTTACTTTTATGACTAAGAACACACTTCTGTGTTAATTGTTAAAATAACATTTAGAGTAGATAATCATTTTTATGCAACTATGAGCTTTGTGTTTCCTGCAATCTAAAATTTGTCTTTATTGATAACAGGTGTCTAAGCTTCTTAGTTCTGGAGTATATTTAATATATAAAGAACTAATTGCACTATTACAGGATGAATCACTGGAGGTAATTTATATTTTTTATTTTTGCATCTTTTATGTTAAACCAAAATCTTCTGTTCTCTGGGTAACATACTTTCAGGCTACTAACCCAAATCTTGACAGTCAGTGAATATTCCCAGGAGTCTCCCTGATCTTTGTAGGGAAGGGAAAGTGAGAGGAAGATACAAACTACTTTAGTGATTAAATTTTTAAGCTGTTTTTAGTTAAACTTCATTTTTCTACATGACTACTAGTCTACAAAGGTTTTATGGCTCAATTTATCAATATCTGATATTGAGACTTTTATGCAAATGAGAAAGACTGACAAGTTTGGGGTGACTGTGAGCATGTTTGGCAAGGTAGAATATTGCAGTTCCAATTTTTGGAATTTCTAGTGTTTAATCCAATTAAAAAGGGGCTTTAAATTAAAAAATAAATACTTGCTAAGCTAACTCAATGCTAATTTTAATTTATCTTCACAATAGCCTCAAAGGAAGAGTAAGCTTTCTTACCCTTTTCACAGTTCAGTTAGCCAAAGCAGGGAAGTCATGTGATGTCTCTGCTGCCTCACAAGAAGGCAGCAAAGTTAAAAGCAGAATCCAAGAATTTTAGTTAGTAAACAGCATTGTTTCTGTGTAGGCCATGGGCTATTAAAATAGTTGGTTGAATTAACTAGGAAAATATTAACATTATGAGAGTATTGTTATAATTTCAGTATGTCTCTTAAAAGGTCCTGGATGCACTTGTAGATCATCTTCCAGAAACCCTAGAACTTTTGACTACTGGTGGTGAAAGCAGTGTTCAAGAAAACAAGGTAACTAATTAGTCTTTAACTGATAGAAGTTTCTGAATATTCTGATTTTCCTCTTTATTGATGTGTTATTGAATACTTGTTGAATTGAATTCTTAATTGTTATTCTTGGAATTTGTGTCCATATTAATTCCCATTTTCCATCTCTTAAAATAATTTTTAAATAACTAGAATAGTGAGACTGACAACTTTATAACTTTATATTTGTTACTTGCTGATACTACTATAGTGAGATCTCACATAGTAATTAAAACTTATGTCATTAAGTTTTGTTGTTATTGGGATGAATGTACAAAGGAAAGTAGAGTGAAAAATGTATTTGATAACTTGGTATCCATGTTCTTTATGTTATGATTTACTCTATGATCTAGTTCTGGACAAATGATTATTCTTTGGGAACTAGGTTTCCTTCCAAAGTTTGAAGTGAGCAAAATTAATGGTTTGGAATTTTTTTATTTGATAAAGTGGTACACTGACTGACTTTTTTGAATCATGCAGTCAACACATATTGATAAATCTGTTGATCTATTTTCTTTCAGTTATTGGCTGTACCTGACTTGATTCCAGCTCTGACAGCAGCAGAACAGCGAGCAGCAGGCTCCTTAAAATGGAGAACTCATGAAAAGATACTACAAAAATATGCCTGCCTGCCTCATATCATATCAAGTGATCAGATTTATTATCGTTTTTTACACAGAATGTTCACGATCATGATGACAAATGTGAGCCCTGCGATAATTTCCTTTATCTTTTTTTCACTCTTATTTTGAGACCTCCAGAGTTTTGGGCACAATTAAAATCATGCACAGTTCAGTTCTCTTTGAGCTCAGATTGAAATAACCTTCTCATGCCCCAGGTGTCGTTGGTCCATTGTATTACCTAAATTTACCTTGCTTCTTCACTGTCTTCTCCCCAATTCAGTTAGACATAAACTTTTGCTGGAGGAGAGAATAAAAACTCTAAACATACTTTTAACCTATTGTCACATGTTTGACTGCCAGGAGAAAGCAAAGTCACTCTGGCCTCCAAATAAGCCTAGGTCTCCTGTGGTGGAGTTGTCCAGGATTCGGCCTCAGCTACTAAACTGATGATCTTAGTAACAATTTCTTTTGCAGTGGCTTTTAGGGATACATGGTTTGACTGAAATCTCCTCATCTCAGTCATGCCTCCTCCTCTGAGGTGTCCTTTCTATTTCTTAACCCTGAACTGTTTGTTTATAGGCACTCTTTTTTAACATTAACACAAAACTAGATACAAAAGAATGCTTATGCTAAAGTCCTAGTCCATCTCCAAAGGAGAACCTTATTATTAGATTCAAAGGTGGATTTAACAGGGTCTTTTATTCTATACCTCTTCCTCCAGGATGGATTATATTCAAAGGTAGCTGCCTCCCCTTTTCATTTGATACTGTATGTAGAACTCAAGTTGTTTATTTATTTAGTTAGTTTATTTAACTTTTAACTGTTTTATTACACAAGGTGAAATAAAAGAGAGACAGATATGAAGATTATTGTTTTTATTCTAGTTTAAAGAGTTTTAGTTAAAAACCTAATGGCATTTTCATCAATATGCATTTTCTAAATTTGCTTTTCTAAACCATGGTGAATATCCTCCTCTTGCCCTCAATAAATTTAAAGCAACATATGGAACAGAATACAACAGAATGGAACTGACTTATGCAAAATGAAAGTGGGTGGGAGTATTTAGTGACAGGTGGTACTGCCTCAGTAAAGTAAAAATTAAGTCCTTTTGAGAGGTGGGTATCTATTGTGGATGACTGAAGCTTTTATAATGAACTATGGTGTTATTTAAGTTTGGGAATTGGCCTTAGGGGTCATGATTATATTTTTCAAGTAATAGAATAAGAATTTTAAACAGTTGCTTTGTGAAACTTAACATACAATTTTTCTATGCTAATTTATAGTTGTTTTGTATTTCATCTTATAATACCAGTACCGTTTTAAATTCTTTAGGCAACTTAGACTTTGTAAATGTAACAGAATTTTTCCAAAGTGACTTTTATTGTTGAATACCTTACCAACAAGTAAAATAGATTTTAAAAAAATTTTACTACTAGTAATTTTGCATTTGTAATTATGTGGAACTGCTTAAAGTGCTGTGTACATTAACTCCAACAAAAGATAGAAATCTTCATTTGGTTAGGAAAGATTTATATTTTTTTACTTAAATCATGATTTTTGAAAAACATTAGACCAGGAATTAGGAGAGTTGGATAATTATTCCAACTCTATCACCTTAGTAACCATGGCAAGTTTACTTAACTGATGAGATTTTAGGTTCCTCATCTGAAAAAGAGAGAGATTAAAGCAGATGAATGAAGTACCTGTAAGCTAATATTTCATAAATCTGTGAAAATGCCAGTTCACTTTAGGCTTAATTTCTTGGGTATCATAATAATCTCTAATTTACAGAAGGCCTTATGGAAGGAGGTCAAGATAGTAAATGCATTAGGCATATTTGAGGCTTGAATTAGCTGCTGAGGATGACTTGCTGATGAATTGAGATTATGCACAGCCTGGTTTTCTCTGTGTACTGATTAATAGTAGACTTGTGTTTACTTCCTTTCTATGTTTCTTAAAGAATGTCTTACCTGTACAAAAGGCAGCATCTCGAACTCTTTGCATTTTTCTGCGGTATAATCGTAAACAAGAGCAGAGACATGAGATCATTCAAAAATTAATTGAACGTAAGTTGTAATTCTCATTTTTTTGTTTAAAAACAAGATAAGATACCTTATGCTCTGTTAAGTTCCTGTTTCAATGTAGAGATGAGTAAATTAATCATGTAGGGATCCTTAGATTTGTGTGCATTTGTTGTATAGCATGCTTGTTTAAGGTATTGAATACTGTAAGTGCAGCTGAGGACTGAAGCTGGCCAGTGTTCCCCTAGCAGGGGATAGCAGTTTACTAAACCATGAATAACCTTTCTCTTTACACTACAGATACGAAAGCTTGTTACCCAGGATCCAAAAAAGTGTTGGCTTTTCAGTGTAAGATTTAAGACCTGTGAAATTCTGGCAAACATCATTTGTTAATGGCTGCTGTTATCAAGACACAAGAAAAACTTAACTTTTAGAATTAAAGTGTAAATAATCATAAGTCATAAATTGGTTAATTATCCTTTCTAGTTTTACCTAACAAAGTTGCAGGGAATGAAGAGGTCAGATTTTAGCCCAATTTCAGTATTTACCTTCTGAGGTCACTATGTAGCACAGTGGACAAATTCAAATGTGGCTCTCACTAGCTGTATTACCCTGGGCAAGTCACCTAACTTCTGTTTGCCTTAGTTTCTTCAACTGTAAAATGAGGAAAATGACAGCACCTGCCTTGAATGATTGTTATGGGAATCGAATGGGATGAGATTTATAAAGTACTTAGCACGGTGCGTTGCACATGGTACCCACTATATAACTGCTTTTTCCTTTCCTCATCTAAATTGAGACTTCTCCATTAGAATTGTTATCATATGAACAACTGTTTGCTAAGACGGACATGTTTTTAAACTTTTTTTTGGTCTAGACCTATAATGTCATTGGAATAGAGAATTCTTGGTGAGGAAACTCTATACCCATTTAGCAACTGATCTACAATTTACATTCTTAAGGAGTTTCCTGGCTTAAATGAATTTCCCAGAATCACATAGCTAGTATGTCATAAGCAAGTCTTGAGTCTATGTCTTCCTGACTTAAAGGCCAGCTTGCTGTTACTCACAGTTTGTCTTTTTAAATGTCATATGAAGACTGAATATACATAAGAAAGACATATTTTAGTATTCTAAGGACCATGACCAAGTTAGAATCTGTTAACTAAACAATTATGACTATAGATAGCAATACTGATGTTTTCAGTCCTTTTCATTCTCTGTTGCTGAATCATCATCCTTTTCCCATGCTGGACCATCTTCTCTTCTCTCTGTGTACTGTGTGTCTTGCTGATTTTATCAGTTTTCAAAAGGTTCAGTTATTGTCTTTACACAGATGGCTCTTAAATCTGCATATTGAGCCCTAATCTCTCTCCTGAATTATAATCCATCATTCCCAGCTGCATGATAGACAGCTCCACCTTTATGTCCCTTCAGTATTTCAAACTCAGTATATCCAAAATTGAATTTGTCTTCAGTCCTAAATCTGTCCTTCCTCCAGATTCCATTATTTTCCTTTTGCGGAATACCCTTATCCTTCCAGTCAGTCAGATAACTTCAGAATCATCCTGGACTCTCCTCGTCCCCTTTACTCCTATATCCAGTTAAGTGCCAGATCTCTTCTACACCACATCGTCTCACTTGCATCCATCCCCTTCTCTTCACTCCCAAGGCCACTGCTGGAGTTTATGCCTTTATCACCTCTTGCTTGAGTTATTGCAATAGCCTCCTAATTGGCCCCCATGTTTTTAGTTTCTCTCCCTCTCCAGTCTGTCATCAACAAAGTTGCCAGATAATCCTAAAATGCATACCTGACCCTGCTGTTCTCCACTCTAAAATCTTAAATGACCCTCTCTTGCCTTGAGGATAAACAATTTTTCAGTATGCCATTGAAAGCTTCCACAATCTAGCTACCATCTCTCTTTCTAGACTTTTTCATATCAATCCAATATTCTATGTTCCAAACAAAGTGCAGCAGATATCCACAAGAAACAGGAAAAGTAAAAGAAGATGGGTTACATTGTCTATTACTGTTAGGAGATCCAGGAACCACAGGAGGTAGAGCATAGTGGATTCAGAATATTGGGTGGAAATGCGTATAGGATGAAACTGAAGTTTATACAAACCTACCTAGTCAGAAAGAGGAAATATTTAAGTTTGGGTAACAGATCACATTCCTAACACCAAGATGTGCTATAGTAGTAATAGCAAACTTGAGTTCTCCAACATGCTGCTGAATTACTCTCCCATAAGCAGAACTGCCGAGTACTTTTCGATTTCCTTAATGATCATTTCAATCTTCAGAAGGTAGAGGAACCAACAAGAGGAAATCATAGACTGTATTTTATTCTCAATAATAGGGAGAAGAAACAGTGCCTAATGGTGGCTAGAATGGTGGGTGCGTAAAATATGCTGGTTGATGGAGTGGTTGGACTAGTTCCTGGGGTGGAAATGATGGGAACAGAGAGAGGAAGTGACCGCTCCCTTATAGAGCTGTGGTGGAGGGGAGGAAAACAGTGGAGTCCAACATAGTCAGGTGTTCATAGGCATTTGATCTCATCTATTTAAGTGTGGCCTTAATTGGCAGATCACAACTCATCTGTACATGCCACTCTCATGGATTCTTGGCCACGTCCAGGTGTTCTCCACAGCGCTCTTCCCAAAGTACTTGAAGCCCTTCCAGCTTATTTCTGACATCATCCTGATAGAAGTAGAGATCCCTTGCTATCTGCCTGTCATCCCTCACCCTTGCCACATGACCATCCCACCTTTTCTCCCTCTCATGCATTTCCCTAATGATGTCTTCTGCTTTCACTTTACAAAGTTCCTCATTTGCTATACTTTGCATCCTGCTCACACTTTCCATGAACCTCCCACCAGCAATCTCTGTATGATTCTTCAGTTCTTTGAAGATTGTGGTATTCTCTATCTCACAGCCATCCAATAATATAGGTAGAATATTGATATTTTAAAAGTGGACCATAGTTTCTGGGAAGAATTTGGAGTCAGTAAAGGAACTCTGTAATTTCCTAAGGTTATCCATTCTGTTCTCCTGTTTAATTTTGAGCCAGACTCATTGTCCATTTCTATTGACTGTTCCAGATACACATACTTATGGACCAGCTTTACATGTTGAATATTCTGTTAAATGCATTTATAATAGATGCAGATAGTTTTCATCCATTTGGTCTTTCTTATGTCAATGGTTAGGCCAAATGCTTTTGACTAGCTATGGATCTCTTCCAGGAAGCTCTGAAATGTTATGAGATTTGATATAAGCAGCACAGTGTCATCCACAAATAAGATCATCTGGGAATTCTTACAGCCCATAGGAAATCTCTCTCCAACATGGACACTGCTGGGGTTGTTCCATCAAGCAATGAACACATCTCCCTGTTTTACAGTTCTCCTGATATTTATGATTATAGTATTATAGAATAAGGTTACTTCTGTTGTTATATCTTTCATTGTATTTTGAATGATTTTTATATTTGGATGAAAGATACCTTGTTGGAAGAGAGCCTGTGAAGCAGCATTTTGTTCTCGTAAATCTAATACTTTTTCATAATCAGCAAATGTGAATGCATTGTGTTCTTTGCCTCTTTTCATCAGTTACATGAATGCAAAGATATGGTCTACTTTGTAATATTTCTTATGAAAGTCTATTTCCTGATAATACCATCTACAGGCATGTAAATGAATCTCATAAAAACTTTTACAGGGGAGGCTAGGTGGTACAGTGAATAGAGCACCAGCCCTGGAGTCAGGAGGAACCAGTTCAAATCTGGCTTCAGACACTTGACACACTTACTAGCCATGTGACTTTGGGCAAGTCACTTAACTCCAATTGCCCTCCAAAAAGCAAAACAAAAAAACTTTTATAGATGTGAAAAATAGGCAGCTAAGTTGATAGTTATTGATGTACTCACAGTCTCTCTTTTAATATTGATGTAGTCCGAGATTTTTTCCCAAATCTTTGTTATGTTCCCTTCCTTCAGGTACCTTAGTATCATCTTCTGGTGTGGATAGCCTCTATAAACAATTAGTCCAAATCTGGCTGCTTTTCTTATCTTTGCTCCTTGGGACTGTTTCTCATTTGCCTACCCAAGATGTTTGGGTAGGGAAGATTTCAGAGGATTTGGAGGAAAGACAAGTACAGTACTGTTAACTAAAATTCTAGAGGGAAAATTAGCCCAGGAGGGATAGGAAATTCTCAAGGAAAAAGCAATTAATTACAAACAGTTCCAATGAGGAAGAAAAATAGAGGATATGTGAAGAGATTATGTGGATACACAGAGGACTCCTCAAACTAAGACTTTAAATAAATAGACACTCCATCTCTTGGCTCCAGACATTTCCTCTGACTGACCCTCATGTCTGGAATGGTCTCCCTTCTCACTTTTGCTTTCTGACTTTCTTTAAGTACCAACTAAAATTCCATCTTCTAGAGGAACTAACCCCTGTTAATTCTAGTACTTAATGTCTAGAGTCTCTCTTAATGATTTTCTACTTTTCCTCTATTGTATTTGCCTATTGTCTCCCCATTTAGATTGTGATATCCTTGAAGACAGGGACTGCTTTTGCTTCTTTATGTGTTACAGAGTTTATTACAGTGCCTGGTGCATAGTAGGTGTTTAATAAATGCTTATTGACTGACTGACTGCAAAATATGTGCAGAAGATGGAAGCAAAGGCAGATACCAGAGGATGAATACAAGTGCTTAACACAGTGCTGCAAAAGGAACAAATTTTGTCTCAGTTTTCAAGAAGGGAAGAGAAGAATGAGTCTTTAAGATATAAAGCACTGATCATGACACTAACTTCTGGAAAAAATTTAGAATCATCTCATTCAAGAGATGATTAATGAGTATTTAGAAAGGGAAGCAGTATTATCAATAAAAAAAGCTCCACCCCAAAACTAGCATGGCTTCATCAAGAACAGGTCATGCCAGATTAACATTATTTCCTTTTTTCATAAAGTTACTAATAGGTCAGGAAAATACAACAATTACATTTATCAGAGCTCAAACCATATATAATAGGTAGAAGTTATAGAGACAGATGTATACTTCATGTCAGTAAAACTTTTCTAACAATTAGAGATGTCCAAAAGTAGAATGGGCTACTTTAGTACGTTCCCCTTACTTGGGGTCTTCAGTCAGAGATTCTATGACTACTTGTCAAGTTTGTTACCATGAGGATTCCTTTCATGTATTTGTTTGACTAAATAGTTGCTGAAATTGCTTCTACCTCTAAATTCTCTGATACTATCCCCTATCCTTCAAATGCACTCCTCTTCCGTTTAGAATCTGTATCTTCATGCCTCCAGGTACAGCTTAACATACATCTTCTACTCAAGGCCCTTCCTCATTTATTTAGTTGTCAGTGTTATCTTTTCAAAATACTGTGTTTTGATGTATGTGTGTGTTCTTTGTACCCTTATTAGAATGTAAGCTCCTTGATTTCAATTACTATATCTAGCATCAAGCACATTGCCTTGTACATAGTAAGTACTTGATAAATGTTTAGTAAACTCGATTCAGTATAATGTGAAACCAAAAGACAAAAGGAAGTTGCAGAAATTTTTTTTTTGGCTTTTTTGGAGGGCAGTTGGGGTTAAGTCACTTGCCCAAAGTCACACAGCTAGTAATTGTGTCAAGTGTCTGAAGCCAGATTTGAACTTGGGTCATCCTAACTCCAGGGCCGGTGCTCTATTCACTGCTCCACCTAGCCACCCCAAAGTTGCAGAAATTAAATGATGCCTGTAGTGCCAATGCAATATTTGCAGTGCCCATGATCACAATAAAGACTGTGACTATAAAAATCTCATGACGTTCGATCACAAAATATGCCTAACTTTCCATATAGAGGACAGAACTGAAACATTTATTTTAGCTACCAGAAAACTGAATCCCAAAACCAGTAAACCAGTTCCATCATAGTACTAAAGATATTAAGAAGCCATAATAACACTGAGAGCCACACCATCTCTTAGCCTTCTCACAAACCAATACAAGATCAATATTTACTCACAAACCTCTCTCTCTCCTTTCCTGAGCACTTCTCTCTCCCACTGTCTCTCTGACTGGCTACCAGCTTCCTGTAGGTTCTGCTGCACCCTTCAGCAAATTCCCTGCATCACAGGCTCCGTGTGATTACATTCAGCCTATTAGGGGGCAGAGTTTACTTTCAAAGCAGGGGAGGTCTTCAGGTTCCCCCCCTCAGGCCTATTAAGGGGCAGGGAAAATCTTCAAATTCTCATTCCCATTACATTCAACCCCAAGATATTTCATGTCCCTTACATAGCAAAAATACCTTAACAGTAAATGAGAGTTTAGGGATAACTGGTTTCAGAAAAACTGGTGTCAACAGAACTTTGCAAGAATGTGAATAGGGATAATAGAAAAACTTTGCATATAAAACAATAGCTTAGGGGTGAGGGCTTGGGCACAGGCACCCTATCCTTCTCCCCTCAAAGGAATGGGGCACAAAATCTCGGGGTAAGAGGTAAAAGTCTCTTCTCCAAAGCTACTTCAAGCTGAAATTGGACATAGAGCTTTCCCTGCATCAAAAGGTCCCATTCAAGAGTTCAGTTCTTCAGCTGTCATTCAGAGCTTGGTCAGTGCCAGGTCCAGAGGCGACACATCACAGTCATGGACATGGGATGGCATCTGGCTTAAACAATCAGGCATCTGCAGGTGGAGGGTACCAAAAAACAAATCTCACAAACAAGTTTAACAGACAAAAAGCCAAAAATATAGGGTCAGCTGTGCCTCTGGAGTCCATGAATTCACTATCATAGCCTTATTCACAGTAGAATATATGACACTGGCCTCCTTGCTGTATTCCAGTGGCTTGATACTCTGCCACAAGTTCAGCACACTGACCGTTTCTACCTATCCCAGTCCTTTCTTTAATCTTAGTCCGCCTGTGACAAACTTGGATACAATGGTTCAGGAGCATCTGTAGGGGCAGTTCTCACTTCTCTATACCATCTAACATCAAGCCCATTTTCTTGATACATTTTGTATAGTTCGTTAGTTGGAATACCACCAATTTTTCTAAAATCAGTCCCTGCTCTCAGTAGAGCAATAAATAATTCTTTTCTTGTCAGTCTCTTCTGACTTTGAATCCATCAGCTATTTACTCTTCTCTCTCAAGGAAATTTATCATTTTCCCATTCTCCTAAATCACTTGGCTGTGAAATCTTATTCAGCACCTCTGAAAGAGGTTGCCCTATTTCACCAATTAGTAGAGTCAGAAGTAAATGCTTATAAGCAGGAGGTGCTATCTTCACTATAATATTAATATATTAAATAATGTGTTAATATATTATTTAATGATTTTATATAATAATATAATATGAGGACCTGCCAAAGGGATATCATGATATGTATCTGCATTTCCAACCTTTATAGCAGTTTTCATTATTTCCTCTTTCAACTTTCTCATGCTGTCTCTAAGTGAGTACCACAGCCTGTCTCTACTAGGCCACATTAGAATCAGTGGGATACATTCTGTTGGCATCAATCAGCAGCTAAAGCTAACAGATTGATTGTATTGGTACCTCCTGCCAAATGAAAGTCTCTAAAAGCTTGCTGGACAGAAGGATTCAGACAAATACCTATAAATTTCAAGCAGTCCACACAATCTATCACTACTTCTGCAGCTCCTTTATCACTGATTCTTACCATCCGAGACACTAAGGATTCTCCCATCCTTTGGGTGAATCTGCTCAAAATATCAGTAATCTCCTGTTGAGTGAAATCCTCAAGTATCTCCTTGAACACTGCTTGCCCTCCCTGACTCTCCTGCCTTCTTCTCAGGTTGGGGTGAGCTTCTGCCTTTGTAAAAGCTTCACCATGAAACAATGTATCGCTTAATATTGTTTTATTCTGTATAAAACATGGGCTTTCTTGGGAGTCATTGTCATAGCAACTAGGCTCAGCCTCTACCAAAGCTGTATGAACTTTCCTCCTGTTACTTTTTTTCTTCTTTTTCTGCACCAAATGCACAACAGTCCTCTCTGCTTCCAGAGACTCTCCAGTTCTCTCTCCTTCTACCTGAGATTCAGATTTCTCTTCTAAAGGAGGGTTCAAATGCTGGCACTTTCATTTCATTCATACATTTGATTTATTTATAGATTTATTTAAGACCTGTAAACTAAGAATGTAATAGTTATTTATTTACAATCTAGCTTTAATATTTGCCTACAAATTATAATTTTCCTATAATTACAAGTAAATTAAAATTATTGAAATAATAATAGTAGCTATCAGTTATATAGCTCTTTAAGGTTTATAAATCATTTAGAAATATTAACTAATTTTATCCTCACAATAATCATTGGAGGTAGGATTCTATTTTTATCCTCATTTTACAGAAAACACTGAGGCAAACATAAGTGACGTTCCCAGGGTCACAGAGCTAGTAAGTTTCTGAAGCTGCATTTCAACTCAAGCTTTCCCAACTCTAGATCCAGCACTGTACTCACTGAACCACCATGGGTAGGATTAAAACTCTCTGAATTTATTTGCATTGCTTTCCTCTTGGTCTCATGAGGTTCCATTTGGGATATGTTATTGAAAATAGAAAATTGAATTCATCATTTTTTCCTTTTTTTTTTTTTTTTCAGAATTGGGCCAAGGAAAAAGCTACTGGTATAGACTTCGGTTTTTGGATACCTGTGAATTTATTATTGAGCTCTTTTCCAAATCATTTTTCTGTAAATATTTCTTTCTACCTGCTCTTGAATTGACACATGACCCAGTAGCAAATGTGAGGTATGGAACCAATCCAGTGAAATATTGTATGATAAATCAATTTCCTAGCCATCTCTTAAGTTGCTTCCAAAGCAACTCTTCTTCTATATTAAAAGAAGGAGTTAGTTTGTTGTGCTCTGAAATCATTATTGTTCTTAACTAGTAAGTGTCTTTAAGATTTGGAAATATATTCTTCTGGCACTGCACCAAATTTGCAGGCCAATAGGAAAGAGTGATTTGTCAAAGCTGGATGCATAGCTTTTTCTTGCCCCTTTGGTTCAGCAAAATGGCAGTAGAAAAGGGTTGAGTTTGATGCAGTTATACCCCTCTGTCCTGTTGTGGTCTCTCTACTGAAATTGCTTCAGAACTGTGTGGTTGACACTTGTCAAGTTTTTCTACCTCATTTGTGATATGAAACAGGTGAAGGGGACTGCTTTGAAATTTCATTCTTATCTTTTCTTACATTCAGTTACCTTGCCACATTTTATTAGATGAAGTATTGAGGTTTAAATGGAACATGCCTAAAAATAGGAAGATAGATAAAGTGAGGTAAACATAAACATATTTTAAAATTCGTGTTTTGTTTCTTACTTTCTTTTTTTTGGTTTGGAGGCAATATGACTTGCCCAGGTCCCACAACTAGTAAGTGTCTGAGGTCAGATTTGAACTCAGTTTCTCCAGACTCCAGGACTGGTACTCTATCCACTGTGCCACCTAGCTGGTTTAGTTTATTGTTTCTTATTAGGAGGGAGCAGTGGTTGAAAGGAATTTCAAACTCATACATTCTATTAGATATTTACTTTCTTCATATAATAAAAGCTTGTTCAATTGAATTTGTGCTAGGCTCTGTGCCCAGTGTTCCCCACTAACTGTTTAGATTTCTGAAGGATGATAGTAGAGATTTGATCCGGCTGTGTCCTCTTGCCAAGAGTAAAGGGGCTTTGATACGCTGGCAGCACTGTCTTTTTTTGCGAATTTTGCATCTCTTTCAAATATGGTTAACATAAACTTCAAGCAACTCTAAAAACACTATGACATTTTTATACCTTTTTCAGAAAAAAGTTGGCAGTCTTGCTGCTTTATATGAAAATGTGCCAAAAGGAATTACAGAGGAAATCAGAGAAATTTAAAATCTCGTTTTGTTTAAGATCTTTATGAGAATTCTTTAAGCTAATCAGTTTATAGTTTGTTTTTTAGAATCAGGAATGGCTGTGTACCAGAGCTTAAGTGCTATTCCTCCTTTCTGTAGAATGAAACTCTGCTACCTTTTGCCCAAAGTGAAATCTACTCTCAAGATTCCTGCGGACAAACATTTACTTCAGCAGTTAGAATTGTGTGTAAGAAAACTCCTATGTCAAGAAAAAGATAAAGATGTTCTGGCTATTGTAAAACGAGTAAGTATAATCCTCACAGTTGTTTGTGACTCTTGCAGTAAGCTGGGGACATGACAGAGCCTGAAAGTTGCCCAGAGAGTAGAGAGGTCTTGTGACTTCCCTGGTGTCACAGGTTTGTTGCCAGGGTGTATTGGAAAATTGCTCTGAACCCACATGTTCCTGACCTTGAGGTCAGCTCTTTATCTCCAGGGCACCAGACCTCTTAGGAAGGTAAAAGAACAATGATCATTACTTTGCCATTCTGGCTTTTGGGGTTAGAAAACTCATCTAAATCCTTTATTTTAAGAATAGGAATTGGAAAACATCCTGCATGAGCCTTTGTAGTTCTTTTTGGATGTGATCTAAGAGAATTAAAATTTCTTAATATAAACTGACTTAGTGGGTGAACATAGCTGACTAAGACTTCAGAATAAAACATTATTTAATTCAAGTGAACAAAAGCCTTTGTTCATGACATTGACATATTTTATAGAAGATTGAAGCTAGAAAGGTCCTGTCATTTTACAAATAAAGAAATTAAAGCCAAAAATGGTTAAATGATCTGCCAAAGTATACAGCTTAGTTAGTGACAGAGCCAGGCACCTAGATGCAGATCTCTTTACTCCCAGTTCAATGCCCGTTCTGCTGTGCCACACGCCTTCCTGTTTTTATATGTATTGCCCCTAAAGAATTCTCTTAATGGCATGTACAGGAAGATAAGGAGATGAGGTGGAGTCTAATTTAATTTAAGCTTCAAACAATTATGAATCACTTGAATATTTATAATTAATAATTTTTACAAGGTCATAGCAAGCCTATTTTTGTGAATTTGATTTGGATTATAAAGAAATATAGTTGGTTTCTTAGTATTCATTTGCATGGTATATTGTTTTAAGTTTATTGACTGATATTGACATTGGATTTAGAGCTGGGAAAAACTCTTCTGCCTCACTTCAATAACGCAGGAAATTTCTTTTTAAACAATGTTGACAGTCCTTAAGGCATTTGATAATGGAATCCTCCAAACTGTGGGAACCTTTTTATAAGGATTGCCAGTAAACTGCAAATTCTCATACCAATCTCTCAGTATATCTCTTTTCCTTTAATTCAAAATTTGGCCTTTTTGATATCAGTTGACCTGACCACACTTGATTTATTTTTTATTTATATAATTTTAATTCATTGAAACATAAATTCTTTTAAAATAATTATAAAACTTTCAAGCAGCTCTATGTGTACCTAAATAGAAACTTAAAAAAAATTTGGAATGTCTAATCTCAGTTTATTACAAATGTTGATGATGACAAATGGCTACAGAATTATCTAGAAGCTTCTATGTGTATGTGAGAGTTAATTTCTGCAGTGAAAATATTTATTATCTCCAAGAGATTGTATAAGCCAAAAATACAAACAAGTTTAATAAAGATTTACTAAAACTTTTAGATGATGGCCACATAATGGGTTATCAAAGATTTATTAAAGATGTCCCTTGAACAATCCTGATCTTAAGGACAGTGTCAAAGGGGGCACCATGCCCTAAAACTCACCATCACATAAAACTTTTCCAGATCCAGAATCCTGAAATTTGAAAATCTCCCTTTTTTTACCACAGTCTCTTGTCTTCTCTTGACCTCTTCCTGTCCACTGTTAGTTTCACATCAGTCCCTTGATTCTTCCTCTTTTCTTCCAGGTTATCAACCCTACTCTGTCTCTTTTTCCTCCCTATTCAGTCATTGACACCATGGTCAGGTATTTCTGTATTGCCTTCTCTTCTTTCTTTCTATTGGCTGTTCTCCAACCCTCCCACTTGACTTTCTGCTACTGACGTTCAGCTCAGGATCACTCCTCCTGTTACCTTTCTCTGTTCCTACTTGTAAGTGGCCGGACACTGCTAGAGATCTAACAAAGTGTATGAATGAGTGAATGAAAAACATCATTTTTGAGTGCTTACTATGTGCAAAATACCGAGGACACAAATAAGACTGTTCCTGCTCTCAAGGAGCTCGTGGAGATGCTAATGGGGAGACACCACATATGCAAGTTTTCAGCTGCAAGTCAAATGGAAAGGTCCTGTGGTCCTTATTGTGCTGTGGCAAAGCAGATAGTAATGACTCTTCTTTAATAGATTTCCATTGATAAAATCATAGCATTTTCTGATGTTAAACCATTTGAAAGTGCTAAGGACTTTGTTAAAAATAACTTTCTTATGCTTTCCAACCTCAGCTGGGTCCTTAACTGCAGAATAGTAAATGTTTTATTTCTCTCTTATGATTCTTGATCTCGCTACAACCTTTGACACTGTCAATTACCCCCTCCTCTTTGATATTTTTTTCTCTGGAGATTTTCATTACACTACTCTGTTCTGGTTCTCCACACCAGTCTGAACACTTTTTCCGAGATTCTGCTGCTGCTTCTTCATCCAGATCATTTCATCTAGGTCACACACTACGGGTGTCCCACAGGACTCTCTTGAGGTCTCTTCTCTTCTCCCTCTATATTATTTCACTTGGTGATCTTATCAGCTCACATGAATTCATTTATCATCTCTCTACTGATGATTCTCACTTCACTTATCCAACCTTTGCTCTCTGCTGAATTCCAGTTTTGCATCTCTAGCTGCCTATTAGACATTTAAAACTAGATATCCTATAGACGTTCTGACATAATACTATTTATAAAACTGAACTTATCATCTTCCCTCCAATCTTACCTTCCCCCTTTTCCTAACTTTCCTATTGCTTTTGAGGGCACTACTATCCTCCCAGGATCTATTACTACTCTCCTCATCTGGGCTCACAACCAAGATGTCATCCTGGCCTGCTTATTGTCTCTAACACCCCCCACACATACCGCCACCTTATGGAATCTGTTATCAAAGCCTATTAACATTACCTTTGTAGCTTAGACCCCCTATCTACAAGAATCCTTTCACAGCCCCTCTTAATCTTGTTGCCTTCCCTCCCTCTGTTGTTTATGCTGTTAGCTTGTTTGCACAAAGTTGTTTCCTTGTTGTCTCCCCCATTAGACTCAGAGCTCCGTGAGAGCAAGGACTGTTTCTTACTTTTTTTGGTGTCCCCAGCACTTAGCAGAGTTCCTGGCACACATTAAGTGTCTAACAGTTGTTTATTGACTAATTCCATTATTTCCAAAACAACTGCTTCCAAGTTTCCCTTTTATCTTTGTAAGGTAGGGGCCAGACCTGATTCAAGCTGGTCTAGTGCTTTAGGTTTGGAATTGAAATGAAATGAGGCACAAATAAGACATGTAACATTTAACAAAAGAAGATCTACTTTAACCATGACAGGGAAAGAATATTAAGAAAGAATACAGCATTGATTCCCTTGGGTGTAGCTTCCAGGTTTCTGTGTTAGCCATGGTGTTCTACTCAGAAGCATAAAGGAGGAGCTCCTGACTCTTCTAGCTTATGCACTTAGAACCCCAGGAAGATATATTGGTGGTTCAATCTTTCAGCCTCTGGGCCAGTAAAGTCTCAAGGATAGTTTTAGTACATTTTAAAGGAATACTAGCTCCATCTATGTGGAGTAGGGCCTTATGATATTACTCCTACCATATTCTTCAAGCAAAGACCAAGTCTTCCACTATTCCTTACACTCACTCTCACTAAAATCTTTGAGGTCATCCAGCATGAAATCTCAGCTCTCCTCAAGATAGTCTGTGTTTTCTGCACCACCCTCCTTACCAACCCCTCATTCTTCAACCTCTTCTAGTATATTTCTGCCACCCTACTGAATAGCTCTCTCTTTATTGCTTAATCTATTGAGCTTCCTTCTATCCTTATATTCCTTATTAAAGTCCTCTGACATTTAAAGCTCTTTATAACCTGGTCCCTTTCTACTTTTTTAGTCTTCTAATGCTTTACTCTTTCTTGCACTCTGCTGTCTAGCTCTTCTGGACTACTTACAGTTTCTCAATCGCAACACTCTATGTCTTGTCTCTGTACCTTTATTATATGCCCTCCGTGCCTGAATATTCTGCATCCTGACCTCCATGTTTTGGTTTCTTTGGCTTCCTTCAAAACTTGGTTCAAGTACCACTTTCTTCAGGAGGTCATTCCTGGTCCCTCCAGCTGCTAAGCCCTTCCTTCTTGAGATTACTTTCCATCTACTCTGTATGTCTTATATTTGCCTAGTTATAAACATGTTGTCTCCCCCTTTATAGTGTGAGTTTGTGGAGGGTAGGCTCCTAGTTTTTGTCTTTATGTGTACAGTACTTGACACAATCTCTGAAGCACTTAAATATAAGCTTATCAACTGACTGTCAGAAGCAGAATTCTGTACTAGCCAAACTATTGGTCTTTCATAATGTGATATTTATTATGTTTTGTTTCAGTTAAGTATAATTCTGACATGGTAAGAAGAAATTTGTAGACCAAAGCCTTAGAATTGGTCTAATCCACCACTGTCTTAGTATCCTTATTAGCTTGTCATTAACTTTTAATGTGAAAGAGAGCAGAAAAAATGTATTTTAGATAAAAGAACACAATACAGGTTGGCCTTGTATAGCTATAGCCATAAGATACAAGCTTAATCATCACTATATTGGTTTATTAAAATTCATACTGTTTTGGTCTTCAGAATTAATAGAAATCAGCTAAGCCGAATATACTTATAAAGATCAAAATAAGTGTAAAGGATAGGCACAAAGTACTATGGAAAATATGATAAAGGATAGGCCTAGGTTAAGTGAGACAGCTAGATGGTTCAGTGGATAAGAGTGCCAGACATGGTGGCAGGAAGACCTGAGTTCAAGTCCTACTTGACATTTATTAGCTATGTGACCCTGGGCATATCACTTAACCCCTTCCAGGCTTAATTTCCTTATCTGTAAAATGAGCACCTACCACACAGAATTGTTGTGAGGATCAAATGAGATGACTTCTGCAAAGTGCTTTGCAAACCTTAAAGCAACATACAAATTTTAGCTATTATCATCATCATCATCATCGTCATCATCATCATCATCATTATCATCATTATATTTACAGCATAATTACATTGCATTATTCCCCTATAGGTTAATAGTATGTTTAATGCTTTTAGTACTAACATATGCTGTGCTGATTTCATAGAATTTTCCAGCTTAGAATTAGAGGGACCTGCTGAACATCCTCTGCTCCAGCTTACCATAGCGTAGGTTTTTTTTTCAAGTTTTCCTCCCTATTTATTTTTAAGAAATAATTGACTGATTTAATTGAGTTAATGTTTTGGAATAAAAAATAATAACCAAGATTTTAACTCTTTTAATAGACTGTGTTAGAGTTGGACAGAATGGAAATGTCTATGGATGCTGTAAGTAGACTATTCACTTTGAAAGGAATATTTAATATTTCTGGTAAACTAATTATTAATGTTTCACAATTTCATTTTAAACTTTAAACAGTTTCAGAAAAGGTTTTATGAAAAAGATTTATTGGATCAGGAGAAAGAAAGAGAAGAGCTCCTTCTTTTGGAAATGGTAGGTTTTGTTTTGTTTTATTTTTCCCAATGCTTTTATTGTGTAGAAGCATAGAAGAAGCATCCCCAGTAGAAGACAACTATACATTTAGGACTAAACTTAATGAGAATCTTCTCAATGGTCCTTTCCTCCTATATTTTTCTTAAAAGATTAAAGAGAAAATCTGATGCTTTTTATTACAGCCTTTCATGAATTAGAGGGATACCAATCTTCCTCTGATTGTTTTAATTGAATTTAGAGGAAGGAAAGAGGACAAAAGCCTTGGGGAAATTCCTACTTTAAGGGAATTTTGCTTGTATTTGGTGTTTTCTGTGATATTGAGATTTCCAAATCAAAGAAATGTCACCCCTCTCGTCTTAATGCCCTCTATCATGCCATTAGCTAGTATAGAAGAGAACAAAATCATTTTTTTCCAAAACCACAGCACAATTTGCCTTGAGGATGTAACCTCCTCACCTGAAGGGATCTATTTATCTTATATAAGATATCTATCTGCTATCACATTAAACTTTTTTAGCACATACATAAAGCTGATCACATCATCTACTATGCCCCAAATCCTTCAATGACAGTCCATTTCCTATCACATAAAATCATGTGTTTTAGACTGTTAACAAAGGGCCTCCATAGTCCACCCTGAACCACCCTTTTGGGATTCAACTCATGCTACTTTCCTTCAGGTGCCCTAGTGGCTGGAATCCCACTGTTTTCCCAAGTAGACCCTATCACTCTCCTGCCTCCTTGTCTTTGCTCATGCCATTACCTTCCAAGCCCCAGCTCAAATGTCATTTCTCTCTTGTAGCCTTCTTTGATATCCCCAGACAAAAATCAGTCTCTCCTTCCTATGAATTCTCATAGCATTTTGTACCTCTTGTGTGTTTTTAAGTCATTTTTATTTCACATATCTGTCCAGAAATAAACCATGTTTTTTCTTCAAAGATGAATTGTATAAAAACTTCATCCTATCCTATGATCATTATATTTCATTGTTTATCCATTTTTTTCTTTAAAATAAATCTAATGTTTAAGGATGTGGTTTTTATTTAGCCAGTCTAGTAATTGTTCACTTACATATCATTTTTCTTCCCACCAAATTGCCAGTTTTTTATGCATAGCTTCTGGGTCTTAAACATCTTGGTCCTATCCTCAGTGCCTTTCATATAAGTACTGGGAGGGAGCCTAGAACTGTGATTTCATTGGCTTAAGGAACTCGTAGGTGAGTAAACTCCTTCGATCAATGCGGGTTGGCACTTTTTCTTCAACTTAAGTGTTAGGGGGTTGCGAGATAACTTGCCTTGCCAAGTATCCCACAGCTAGTATATGTCAGAGATTGAACTTGAACCTAGGTCTTCCTAGCTTCAACACTAACTCTCCCATCCACTGCACCATGCTGCCTCTCAAAAATTTTTTATCTTTATAGAAGTAATTATTTAAGATTTTACTCATTCTATCTGGAATCACATTTCTTTATAGCAGTTTAAGGTCCATGAACCACACACAGTGTGACTAATATCTGTGTTCTGAGGCTGTAGACTGGTCTTCCTCAGGGAAGATGTAGCAGGTGAAAGATGAAATGACTGAGGAAATAAAGGTTAAATCTTCTAAGCATATCAGTTTATTATGCAATGCATGGCAGTTGCCCAACAAAGCAGGACTAGGCCCTGTCAGTTTTGGCCTGGTCTCAATACAGGGAAAGACAGACTTCTGTACATTAAAAACAATCAAATAAGGTCAATTAATGAAAAGGAAACAATTAACCAGGATACAACATTAGGTAATCTGATTTCTAATTGAAGGAAAGAGTAAGGACTTTTCCAAATTGGGAGGGAGTGAACAGGTACAATTCCCTAAAATCAGAAAAGGAGGTGTCCTACTCTGCCCCCCACCAAGTGTCTGTGAGCAATCAGAGGAACATGGAAACAATAATTGATTGATCCATACAAGGTCAGTTTTCAGATAAGATGTATGGGTTGATTGAGATGTACAATTGTGAGAAAACTCCTTGGCAACAATCTTTGGATCTGACTAAGGTTCTGGTCAGCATAAACTAGGTCCTTAGTTAAGGGTCTCTAAGCAGCAGGTAGAAATGGTCCATTTTTCCCAACCACACAAGGCTAGATTCAAACAATGCAATAAGGCTTTTTCCCAATTCCCACAGTTGAAGAAAATCTTCTCACAAGGCAGAAATTGGACTAGACCCATAATTGAATAGAAAGGAAACTGAGCTAGCTCTAGAATTGAGTCACAAGATGGAACTGGTGTGGCTTATTTCCCACAATTAACTACTTGGAATCCTAATCCCCTCAACTCCCTCAAAAAGAAGATGAAAAGGACCCAAGGAATACATCTACATACTCCATGTCGACAGGGAAAATGGACTGTTTTTAAAGGAAACAGAAACTAGGCTTCCACAGGAAGAAATGAATGTGAAGATGGAGTTGGGGAGACTTGAGCCCATGTCAGGAGGTTGGAAAGTGGAAGAATGTCGACCAGATGTGGAAGAGAAGGAGAAGGCTAGCTGTAGACTTAGAACTGACAAATAGATGTGAGGCTTCTTCTGAAGAGAGGGGAACTAGATCTTCTGAGGAAGAAGCAGCAGCTTCTCCTGAGGAATGGTGTAGGAGAACCTTATATGCTACCAGGGAAGAAATCACCTGGAAAAAGTCAGAGGAAGAAGAGGAAAAGTCGTGGTTGATGACTTCTTCTTCAGAGGGCCACTGAACAATTTGTCAACGTGATATAAACAGGAGAAAGGAATTTATCTAAAGACTAAGGAAACCTCCAAAGACTTATTCCCCTTTTGGTGATTCAGGAGGGCATACATTATAGTGAAGAAGGAGCCTAAAAAGTTTTACTAAAGATTACAAAATCTTGGACAAGAAACTGAAGACCAAAGTAGAGCACAGTTTGCATTTTTCTCACTGTTGTCCAATGAAGGCAAGGGATTTAGAAAAAAAAATAGATTTGGGAAGTATGGAATCTGAGACTAGTATCCTAGTCTCCTAGATCTACAGCTAGAAGGGACCTTGGAGGCTATCTCACCCAAACACCAATTTTGTAGAGGAGGAAATAGAAGAGGTTCATGGACATGAAATTTTTACACAGGATGAAGACTGGGACTTGTGGACCATGGCTTTCCATACAGGGACAACAGGTGCTGGCCAGAAATTGAATGCATCTAACAAAGCTTCATAAAAATGTACTTGCTGGGCATATTGAAAATCTAATCAAAAGGACCTTAAACTCATATGAATAAGAGAAAGAGAACTGATTAGTTATATGTACCAACATAGATACAATAGGAGATAACTACAGTGACAGAGAGAGAAGAGTAGCAGAGGGTCACAGAAGAGAAAAATCAAAACAAGGAGCCAGTAGTAAATCCTGTGACTGCAGTGTGTCTGTATTGGAATGTTTCCTTATCTGGAAAATGCAGATAATCGTCACTTCTCCTTCATAAGGTTGTTATGTGGATCATATAAAATAATGTATGTAAATCACTTTGTAAATCTTAAGACAATATATGTGTTAGTTATTGTTGTTATTAAAGTCTGCGCAATAGTAAGAAGAACTAGAGGTCCTAGTGCAAGGAAAACATTTGACCTCCTCAGTATCACTGAGACTTGATGGGATGAGATCTGTCACTGGAATATATGTGACTCTAGAAAGACATACCTTATTCAAAAGAAAGAAGACATGTAAAAGGGGAAAGATAACGCGTGAATAGCTAAAAAGATATCTTCATGGGAAGAGGTTCAGGAGCAAGAACTAAAGAATGCATGGCAGTAAGCGCCAGAGGGGACCACAAGTGATTTTGTCATCAAACATCTGTTAGAGTTTTCTGTCTCCCAGAAGCAAAGCAGCTAAAAATCTTCTTGGCACACCTTAGTGATAATGTCGTCCTCTACAGGATGGGGAAATTAATAAAGGAATATTCCATACAGGATCTGCTTCTCACTAATAGGGAGGCATAGGTAACCAGGATGCAAATGATAGGAACATTAAAAAAAATGACCATGTCTCTTATACTTCATGATGGAGAAAGAAATAGAAAGCCAGAAACAGTGTTACATACACCCTAAACTTTAGGAGAACAAATTTTAAAGGGTTCAAGAAGGATAGGGATGAACCTCGTGGAAACCAGCCTACAAGGAATAAGAACCTTTCAAGAACAAAAATTCTGAAAATATAAAGAGATATTATTCCATTGAGTCAGAAAAATGAGAATTGTCTAGAGACCTATTTGGATACTTGAGGATTTACTAGCCAACTGAGGTTTTTGTAGAACATACGTACAGAAGGTGGAAACAAGGACAAGTAACAAGGGACAAATATAAGAACTTGTCACAACAGTGTTGGGAGCACTAATGCTTAGAAGGAGCTGAGGTTCACAAGAAAAGTGAAGAACAACAACAAAAAAGGTTTTTAAAGGTGTATTAGAGGAAAAAGGAGAATTGAAGAAAGGATAGGACTATTGCTTGGGCTGAATGGAATGTTGATAACACAAAAGAATAGAAGAATTGCTCAATTCTTATCTGCTGTTTTCTTGGACAAGGAAAATGACCTTTGTATAGGAAATGGCAGAGCCAAAATGTTTAATAATAATGGAGTTGATCTCCAAGATGAGTAAAGAGATGGTGAGAGAGCAGCTAGTTACCTTTGATGAATTCAAGTCACCTGTTCCAGATGAACTGTATCTTCAGGTTGTGAAAGAATTGATAAATGGGATTAGCAAGGCCTTTCAGTGATATTTGACAGATTATGGAAAATGACTGGAGAAGGGAAAATGTCCTAATTTTCAAGAGGAAATAAAACAAAGCCTGTAAGCTACTTTTTAGCTAGAGAGCTTGCATTTTGTTCCTGGGAAAATTGTAAAACAGATCACTGAAGAGGTATTTGTTGACATCCAGAATGGGGAGCAGTGATTATGAAAAGTCAGTTTCACAAACATAAGACGGAGGAATCATAGTCGTATGTCTGAAAAAGATGTAGGGGTTTGGGCAGAATACAAGCTCAATGTGAGTCAGTAGTGTGGATAATTTTTTTTTTTAAAGGTAACCGGACCACATCTGGATTATTGTGTTCAGTTCTGGATGTAGCAACTTAAGAAGGACATGTTATGCTGGAAGATGTGTTCAGAAGAGTGTAGGTGGGATGATAAGAGTTCATGTGGTATGAAAATTATTTAAAAGAACTGGGAATGTTAGAGAAGCTATGTTGAAAAATGAATGGGCAGTTTTGGGGAGGAAGTGGATTCTCCCTCATTGGAGGTCTTCATAAAACAGTCTTTATGGCTACTTATCAGGCTTGTTATAGTGGCTGTTCCATTGGGGTTTGGGTTGTACTAATGGGCAGCTGAGTTATCTTGCAAATCAGAAATTCTGTGTTTCTACATTACACCAAAGACTGGGGCAGGAGTCATGAATGTCCCTTCTTTCTTCAGGGTAAAAAGAGACATTATTTCAGTTGGGATACTAGAATACTCTGTCTTCTTTGGGTTTTTATGACACTCTTCTCTCTTGATTATCCCACTTGTCCAATCACTCTTCATTCTTACTTGCTGAATCATAAACCATTTCCACTCCCTTAACTGTATTTGTACCCCGAAGTTCTTTCTGGGGCCCTCTTCTCTTCTCTCTGTGTACGCTTTCTCTCTTGGTGATTTCGTCAGTGCCCATCAGTGAGCATCTCTTTGCAAATTAATTCCAAATCTATATATTGAGGGGGTACTCACAATTATGAAGTATGTCCAAAACAGAACTAATTTTCTCCCCTTCCTCCGCCCCCCCAAAAAAAACCTGCCCTTTTTCAGAACTTCAAAACTTCCATATTTCTGGTATTATTCCATTTACACAGGTTCAGAACTTCAGAATCATCCTTGATCCCTCGGAGCTAAACAGTTGCCAGGTCTTCTTGATTCTACCCCTATAATATCTCTCACTCATCCCCTCTCTCCACTAATACAGTCACTACTTTAGTTCAAGCCCATAACTCCTCTTGCCTAAATTATTGTAATATCTTTCTAATTGGTCTTCCTGCATCTCTCCAATACATCCCCCATGCAGCTACCAAAGGAATATTCCTAAAGGACAGAAATAGCCAACCCCACATGCAGGTTAAAAAGGTTCCGATATATTGATTGCATAATTTCATGGCCTGCTTTATGTATGTATAACTAAACTACATAGGATTACAGCCTGGTTTAGTGTTTTGCACAGTAGACATTTAATAAATGTTGAAAATTTACTAAATAGAATATATTAAACCTAGGACTATAAAATAATGGGAACATTGTTTTTAAAACAAACATCTCTAAACTTATACATCTAAATGAATGCTATCTTTTAGCAGTTACTCAGGGAAGCTGTGCATGCATTCTAATGAACCTATCCTTGTCAAAATTCCTTTGTGAAGTTACGTTTTAGAGCCATTTTATTAACCACACAAGAAAAATGGTCATTTATTCATAGTCATTTCTCAGTTTTGATTCCTCTAATCCCCCACCAAAATATTTAATCAGATTTGATCATCTACCATATCCACCAGATTTGACTATGAACAACTTTTAGCTTAGTCCAAAATCAAATTTTATATATTCCCCACGTATAAGGTTAAGCAGATGAGACTGTACCCTCAACAAGGTAAAATAGTGAAGTCTTAATTATTTGAAATAATAAATGCTTAATATATATGTCAGGTTTTTATATACAAAATAGAAAATTGTAAATATGAGTAGGCAAATAAAGAGTTCTCTTAACTCAACTAATCCCTTACATTAGATTAGATACATTCCATTAGATTAATGGAAGGAAAAGGAAGAATTTCAACAGTTAGGTTTTATTGATATTGTTCCTTTTTTCCTTTTTTTTTTGAGGGGGGAAGGCAGGGCAATTGGGGTTAAGTGACTTGCCCAAGGTCACACAGCTAATAAGTGTTAAGTGTCTAAGGTCACATTTGAACTCAGGTTCTCCTGACTCCAGGGCCAGTGCTCTATTTACTGCGCCACCTATCTGCCCAAAGTACTTATGAGGAAGATGTTAGCAGGTGTGAAGATAAAACTTACCAGTTATAAGTTTGTTTTGCTTCGGCAATGTGAATTATTTAAGAATATGCAGAGATTTGCTCCTTCCATTTTTTACATATCTCTAAAGTGAAAACAGGGAACATTTTTTATAAACAGAAATTGAGGCATGCAGAAGCAGGATTCTTCCCCTTTGCAGAAACAAAGTGGTTGTGGGGAATACCGTTTGTGAATGAAGGTGCCCAATTACTTTCTCAGTAGAATGTCATGTGTAGTAAATCCAGAGATCTGGCACATGACTGAAAAAAATACTGGCAACAGGAAAAATGTTGTGGGATTGTGGGATGAACAGAACAGTATCCAAAAAGTGTCAGTGACCCAAAGATTATGCCTGATGTTATTTACTTGGTTCATTCACTGACCAGAAACAAAGATAATTGCCTGACAATAATGGCTTAAACTGCTTGTCATAAAAGTGGAAAGCCTGGTGGAAATAACAAGGAAAAACCCTGCTTATAAGCTTATAAACAGTATATAGTAGGCCTGAATGCATCATGGCACCATAGGCGTCACACTAGATAGAAAATAGCTCAGCAGTGTATCTGTGGAACACAATAGCAGAAAAGATTTAAAACTAGAAGGGCCTTAGATCATTGAGTCCAAGCCCTTTGGTTTACCTGTGAAGAAACTGATCCCCTGAGAGGCTCAATGATGAAACAATGACTCAACTCCAGAATTGTTCATTTCACTGTACCCCCCCAACCTCTAAGTGCCTCACTCTAGTAACTGCTCATCCTGATGATGATGATCCTGAATCATCAAGAAAAAAATTAATTGTATTCCATACCCATGAAAGCCAACAAAAAAGGTTGTGGATATTCCTCTTTACAAAGACAAGCCATTTTCTGTTTAAGAAGTTCAGTAAGCCCAGGCTCTGATACTTAGCACCACACCCAGAAATAACTGGCCGTGTAACCTTGAGCAAGTTACTTAACCCCAATTGCTTTAAAAAAAAAAAAAGTTCAGTAATCTATACTATTTGGAAAGATTTCCATTTAAAGGATTTTTAAATAGTGTAAATATAAGTACATAATACTCATTTGTCAAGAAAATTCAGTTCTTTGAATGGCTCAACTTTTCTTCTCTACATAATGCAAATTAACTGAATCTTTTTGTGGAAAACTAAGAAATAATGTTAATTACTTTCCATTACTTTCTACATAAACATTATTTTGAAAATTTTTAAAATAAAAATTGAAACACCCTAATGAAACATTACTAAGCTGAAAGACAGGTATGTTGTTTATTTGGACTGATATGAGAGAATCTCTGAGTTAACTTTTCAGAAAATATTGACTTACTGTTTTTGGTACATCTTCCATGAGGAATTTTTAAAAAGAACTCAGAAAACCTTGTGGCATCAGTGAATATGGTTTGGAAACATATTTTATGCTTCTAATGAACTATTCATTTATAAGAAATGGAATGTCAGGGGTGGCTAGGTGGCGCAGTGAATAGAGCACCGGCCCTGGAGTCAGGAGGACCTGAGTTCAAATCTGGCCTCAGACACTTACCACAAAAACTAGCCGTGCGACCTTGGACAAGTCACTTAACTCCAATTGCCCCTCCAAAAAGCAAAAAAAGGAAAGAAAGAAATTAAATGTCATTCTCGAAGCTTAAGATCACATTCATTACAAAAAGTTTAAAGTTTACTTAAGCTGTATTGTCTTAATTTTATGAATAATGTTTCAATAACAGGAGCAACTAGAAAAAGAGAAGCAGCAGAATGAGGGAAGACCAAGTAGTGATAAAATCTTTGAAAAGAAACAACGTAAGTCATTTGTATTCCTTACCTTCACTGTTTAATAATTACATCATGAATGAAGAACGATTCTCAGTTTTTAACTTGATAGGGTCTATTACTTATTTGCATTTATTAAAAGGTGGTTTTAGTATGCACATGCTTCAGAGAGTTGGGAAAAATATAAATGATAACAGTAATCAAATATGCAATTTTAGTTCCCTTTGAAGAAAATATTGAGGATGGTAGAACTCTTACTGTGGATGACACTAAAAAAGTTTGACTTAATCTGTCGGTCAATAAACCTTTATTAAGAACTTACTGTTCTTATAGCCAGGCACTGTGCTAAGCATTGGGGATACAAAAAAGGCAAAAGCAGCCCATGCTTTCAGGGAGCTCACAATCTCATTGGGGAGGCAACAAGCAAATAATTAGGTAAAAATGAGCTACATGCAGGACAAATAGGAAATAATTAAGAAATGGAAGTCAGAGGAGTGGAGAAAGACTTCCTGTAAAAGGTGAGATTTTAGTCTGAACTTGAAGCCAGGTAAATCTATGGGCAGAGCTAAGGAAGGAGAACATTCCAGGCCTGGAGGAGGCCAGAGAAAATGCCTGCAGTCAAGAGAGGGAATGTCTTCTCCTGGAACAGCCAGAAAGCCAGTGTCTCTGGATTGAAGAGTACATAGTGGAGGCAGATAGGTAGCACAGTGGATAGAGCACTGGCCCTGGAGTCAGGAGAACCTGAGTTCTAATGTGGCCTCAGACTTACTAGCTATTGTGACCCTGGGCAAGTTACTTAACCCCAGTTGCCTCACAACAACAACAACAAAATACATGGTGGAGTATTAGGTGAAAGAAAACCAGAAAGAGAAGAGGAGTCTGGTTTATAAAGGGCTTTGAATGCCAAACAGCATTTTGTATTTGATCTTGGAAGCAATAGAGAGCCACTGGAATTTATTGAGTAGTGTGGTGACGTGGTCAGACCTGCACTGTAGGAAAATCACTTTATCACCTTGGTGACTAAATGGAGGATGGACTGGAGTGGGGAGAGACTAAGAGGACATGACCTGTATAAAGCTCCAGCAAAGTAATAGTGACATAGAACCAGGAGAGAGTGAGGACTGAGCAATGAATAACAAAGTCTGAAGTAAATAAAGTAGGGATATGTGAAAAAAAAAAAATACTGAAATTTAGGTGGTATGTGAAGAAACAGATTTTGGAATTTCATTTCCTAATATTATATATGTATAGAGCTTGGTAAAAATTGAATGATAAAAATAACAGCAGCATTTGCACAAAATTTTAGGTAGAGACAGTAAAATATCAGCTGTACTGCCGAAAACCATTCCTATGAGTGTTGCGGGATCATCTTCTTGTACCCCATCTACAAGTAAGGAACAATTTTCTTTTATGCTACGTCACTCTTTTTATACATAGTAGTTGT
This sequence comes from Petaurus breviceps papuanus, assembly GCF_028583685.1. Taxonomy (NCBI): domain Eukaryota; kingdom Metazoa; phylum Chordata; class Mammalia; order Diprotodontia; family Petauridae; genus Petaurus; species Petaurus breviceps. The sequence goes on along the minus strand of NW_027185776.1, from coordinate 3,379,910 downwards.
GGGGAAAGAGTTGGTACATGCAATTAGAGTATGTACCTTTTATAACTTGTTATTTGTTTTCATGTTCTTAATATAGGGTACAATTAAAATGTCTTGCTAGACTAAATTCCAGATATTTCAATTGCCCCTCTCCGACAGAACAACTTAGATATGCCTTTTTTTAGTGAAAGTGAAAAAAAAATCACAGTTTAAAATGTTTATTTTTACTTATTTTCTCTAGGCAAAGAAATCAAGAAATCCAAATTGGTAAGAAGCCAGTCCTTCAGTAGTCAAGCTCTTCACCCTAAATATGGCAGCTTAGAAAAGTGTACTGGGTATGTCTTAAGTTCTAGCCCTTTACTTTGTAAGCAACAGTTATAAATCTTATTCTCTTGTTCTTATTCATTATTTTTGCTTAGATTTACCTGATCCTAAGGGAAAAAAATTAAAGAATTGATCGCAGGTTCACCTATTTCCTTTTGTGTTATTCAGTTGTTTTTAGTCATACCCAAACTCTTCATAACCTCATTTGGAATTTTCTCTGCAAAGATAATAGAGTGGATTGCCATTTCCTTTTCCAGCTCATTTTACAGATGAGGAAACAGAGGCAAACAGGGTTAGGTGACTTACCCACACAGCTAGTAAGTGTCTGAGGCCAGATTTGAACTCAGAAAGATGAGTCTTCCTGACTCCAGGACTGGAGCTCTATCCACAGTGCCACCTAGCTTCCCTATTTCCTTTGATTTCAGTTCAGAATTTATTAAATTATCAATCATACATAAGGCTTTGTAAAAGAAACAAAGATAAAATACAGATCCTGAAGTAAAAAAAAAAAAAAGGCTTATAGCGTAATGGGGAAAGACTCCTACACATAATAATCACAGAATTTCTGAGGTGGAAGGGACTGCAAAGGTAATCTAATCCAATCCATCCCTAAATAATAACCTCTCCACAACTGACAAGGGATCATTCAAGCTGTACTTGTTCTGATGAGGTTGAACCCATTGCCTCCAGACGTCTACATTTGGATAGTTTTCATTATTTGTAAGTTTTTCCTCACATTAAATCTAAATTTACCTCTTTGCAATGTATATCTATGACTGTGATATAAATAACTGTGATATGGAGTAGTATAGGGAAAGTAAGTGCAAAGAAGTCCAGAAAAAATGCTCTGAGAAGTTTGAGACAAGGAGAGATCACTCTTATCTAACAGTAGTGAGAGAAGGCTTCATGAAGGAGCTGGTGCCTAAGTTGGACCTTGAAGGAAGTGAATAAGCATGCATTCTTGTAAAGAATATCACTTTAAAAAGCTATTCAGTCCACTAATTTGTATACAAGTAGGACCACTACCGCAGATGCCCTAGGCCCAGAGCATGGCGGAAGCTCTATGTCTTCATACTATTTAGTGACGTATATAGGAGTCATAGCATAAATTTATTTGTGTGGAAGGAACTTCATTACTCTAGATATGTAACTTCTAAAGGATAAAAAAAAAGCCTCAGGGATTGACAAGAAGCAGAAGCCACTGTGGTCTACACCAGAGGTGTCAAACACATAACCCACAGGACTCCCAAATGTGGCCCAGATCAGATTAAGTGTAATTAGGGAACACTTAATAAAATAAGTAAAAATAGAATAAAACATGGATAATATTACATTTTAAAGCTTAAGTTGGTGTGGGGCTGCAGGGATCCTTAGATATCCTTAGTGGCCCCTGTTTGTATTTGAGTTTGACACTACATTGTCTACTAGAATGCCTGTCATGCCAAAAGGCAGCAGGGCCTGTCTTCTTCCTTAAACCTGAGGGCAGAGGACATTCCCAGCCTTTAAATACAGGAGATCAGTGAAGGGAAAATCCATGTCATTCAAATGAATGCCTATGATTTTTTTGCTTTTAACATATTATAAAGCATGGCAGCTGCATTTAAATTGGCAAAGCAATAAGAAGGAAATAGGAAGGACTCTATTAAAGCTACAAATAAAGTTTTGTAGAGGATCTTTCTAAAAGTGTTTTAACCTTTTCCCATTTTTTAAGACTGTATGCTGACATTTTTAATAGACAGTTGTGGGGAGTCTAATAAGGGTTCCTAGTAAATAAAAAGATCCCAGAATGGGGAATAAAAGGAATAGAGATTTAGATCAGTTTAGTACAAAAGGGACTTTATCTGCAGAGATGAAAATGTTTACAAGAACATTTGCCTGTCTCAAAGGCCTCAACTGCATGGAAATTAACATTTTTATTAAACTGCTTCAGAGTTGCAAGCAAGCATTCAAGGTAGAATTCAAGTGTTTGTGGTAAAATAATAATTCTATTCGGAATTGAATTTTTTTTTCTTTTTTGGAGGGGCGAAAGTAGGGCAATTGGGGTTAAGTGACTTGCCCATTGTCACATGTTTTTTGCTTTTAACATATTTTAGTTTTGTGTTACGTGTGTGAGGCTGGTTTTGAACTTGGGTCCTCCTGACTCTAGGGCCAGTGCTCTAGTCACTGCACCACCTAGCCGCCCCGGGAATTAGATATTAAGACTGTCAAATACTTATTTGCTGAAACCTTTGATTTAGAAAATATTTATCAAGATAGAAACAATGCATATTAATTTTAAAACTCTACTAAAACATTATATCCATGTGCTACAGGAAGTTATCTACTATATGTCTGTAAGAAACATGTTCCTGCACTTTAAATGTTCCACAGAATTTATTTTCTTTTTTAGTAAAAATTCTACAACAGGATATGCAGCTACTGTCTCAGGGATTGGAAAGTCTTCTGTGCTTTCATATACTGGTAAGTAGCTGAACTATAGGAAGTCTTAAGTTTAATAAAAATGTCATGTTCTTGAACTTAACCTAGTTAAACATTTCTTCACTTCTAGGTACAGAATTTTCTCTTAAGTCTGTGCCTTCATCAAAACCCTATGGAAATAAAATCTTTTTCAAGTAGGTGAAAGAACACTTGAATATACTGTTTGGTTTTTATAGTGCTATAAGCCAATTACTCAACAGTTTGAAGAGAGAGAAAAGACAAAATGTCAGTATGAATGACATCACAGTCTTTCAGGGCAAATTTAGACACAGACTAAAAGTTACTACAGTAATTTCTTCCAGAGATTAATAAATGATAGAAGATATTCTATTTTTATATCAGATTTCATAAAGTAATAGAACTTATATGATGAAAATTTTTATATTGGTAAAAGAAAATGTACTGTTAAAATTGAGTTACTAATGATGTCCTTTTTTTATTTTTTTGCTTTTTTTTTTTGGAAGGGGGAAGGCAGGGCAGTTGGGGTTAAGTGACTTGCCCAAGGTCACATGGCTAGTAAGTGTTAAGTGTCTGAGGTTGGATTTGAACTCAGGTCCTCCTGACTCCAGGGCCGATGCCCTACTCACTCCTCCACCTAGCCACCCCTAAAGATGTCCTTTTAACTTTCTGCATTGTAAGCATTGGTAGAAATTCCTGAAGATACTGAATCTGCTTTCATTGTCAGTGTCAGTGAAGCTACTTAAAGGTCTTTAAAAATAATAGCAAAAGAATTAAAATCTTTCCCATACTTTTCATGATGTCCTCAATAAGTTTACCAAGACAGTGTAGGCCTGCATCCATAGGCTCAACTATCAGTGGCATTCAATGCCTGCATCCATAGGCTCAACTATCAGTGGCATTCAATGCCTGCATCCATAGGCTCAACTATCAGTGGCATCCAACACCCACTAAAACATCCAGGGACTCTTAGTAATACAAATGTCAAGCTTCCTTTAACACGAGGTAAGCAAAATTAGACAATGAAGCCTTAACTAGGAATTTATGAATTATTCAGGCCTTGGGAACTTAAATTTGATGCCTTTGGCAGTAGATGTATTTCCATTTGGGGCAAGAGTGGATTTGCATGGCATAGGCCAAGTTAGAGATCATTCTGAACAGCATTACAGGTTTTAACAAAATTTGTCAGGTCAACTCGCCCTTTCACAGGTTTTTCTTCCGTAGAGTTATGATGGACAAGAAATTATTTATCCTGAAATACACTGATAAATGGGATCAGTAATTTTTGATTGATCATCTAAATTAATTTTTTCTCCTTTACTTTTCCAATATATACCTGGCCTTCAAGGTTCAGAGGAGAGTCTCTGGAGTTTAGCACTAGTGAGCATTGGGTGGATTGTAGCATGGTGGGAGAAATAATGGACCAACTCTTAAATCCTATGATTCTACTGGTTCATTCAGAAATACTGTGTTGGTCGAAATATTTATATCAGCTCCCCCAAAAAGTGGTTTGTATAAACCTTAAAAAATTCAGTTGAAGATAAAGAAAGAAAACAAGATGACAGAGACTTGTGATTCTAAAAAGCAAATATGTTTGAATAGAAATGAGGTTTTTTGTTGTTTTTAAACTGATTAGACTGTGAACTCCTTGAGAGCAGGGGATTCTTTTTGTTTTCTGTTGTGTCCCCAGCACTTAGCACACAGTGCCTGGCACATAGTGGGCCCTTAATAAATGGTTATTGATTGGCTTAATCAATTTAAAAAAATTATTAAGGGTCTCCTGTGTTCTCAGCACCATGCTAGATGAGGGGAGTACAAAGACAAAAATCAAACAGCCTCTGGTTCTTGGGGAGACAAAATATGTGCAAAGTAATTTGTTAGTGGAGGACACTAGAAGCTGGTGTGTCAGGAACGATTTCATGTAGGTGATGGCACTTGAACTGAGCTTTTGAAGGAAACAGGGAGTTCTGAGAGGTCAAGGAGAGGAAGTTCTGCATTCCAGGCATGGGAGACCAACTGTGGGAAGACACAGAGTTTATGATAAGATGGAATTTCATGTGTATGGGATAGGCACAAGGTCAATTTCACTGGGTTGTGGAGTGTATACATAGAAGTAATCTGTAATAAGACTGGAAAGGTAAGTTAAAGCCCCATCACTCCACCCTGGCTCCAAATGCCAAACAGAGGAATTTGAATCTGATCTTAGAGGGAATTACTTGGAGTGATATGCTCAGGCCTGTGCTCTAGAACTACTATCAGTTTGACAGCTACATGGAGGGTGGTTGGAGAGGAGAGACTCATTGGGAACCTGTTGTAACAGTCCAGGTGAGAGCTGACGAGGACCTGGACTAGGACAGTGGCTCTGAGAGGGGAGGGAAGAGAATAAATGTGAGAGAGGAGATAACAGTCAACTGATTTGGATACATACAGTGAGGGAAAGTGGTGAATTAGGCATGACTGAGGTTGTGAATTCTGTTGTCTGAAAGGATAGTCGTACCCTTGCCAGAATTAGGAGTTTGGAAGAAGAATGGTTTTGGAGATAAAGAAAACCTGTTCTGTTTTCAACATGTTAGAGTTTGAGTTGCCAAACATTTCATTTTGCAGTATCCATGAAGGCAGCTGGTGATGCATGTGAATGAAACTGTAGCTCAGCAAAGATATGAGGGTTAGATAGATAGACCCAGGAATCATCTGCAGAGGGATAATAATTGAACCTATGGGAGCTAATGAGCTCACTAGAAGAGAGAAAATGTAGAGAGAAAAAAACAGTTCCAGGACAGAGTATACCAGCAGGTAAGGGCAGGATACAGGGGATGGTCTATCCAAGAAGACTGAGAAGGACAGGTAAGAGGAAAAGGAGAGGGAATGGTGTAATGAAAAACTAGAGAGAGTATCTAGGAATAGGGAGTGGAATGGTCGCAGCATCAAATGCTACAGAAAGGATGAGAAAGAGAAGAATTGAGTAAAAGCCATTCAGTTTGGAAATTGAGAGATCATTTAGTAACTTTGGAGAGAGCAGTGTCAGTTGAATGATGAGTTCAAAAGCCATATTGCAAGGGGTTGAGAAATGACTAAGAGGAAGTATAGTCTACAAAGGTACACAGCTTTTTCCAGGAATTCGTCTGTGAAAGGGGGAAGAGCTTTAGGATGAGTTTCAGAGGATGGTAGGATTAAGTGAAATTTTTAAAGGATGTAAAGGACTAGATGTGTTTCTAGGTAGCAGAAAATGAACGAGTAGAATGGAAGAGATAAAAGATGAAGGTAGAGGATGATTGTAGGGGCAGTCTTCCAGAGAAGACATTAGGGACTGGAGTTAAAGGCATGTGTAGAGGAGTTGGCTTTGGCATGATGAAAGGCTTCCTCTTCATTAGAGAGAGGAGTCAGGAAGGAGAGGAGAATTGTGGATGATATCAAGGGGTTTTGAGGTTTGGAGTAGAGGAAAAGAGGGATCTCACAATGAATAACCTTCCTTTTCTCAATAAAATGAGATTCTTTCTTGAGAAGGTAGGTTGAGGAGATAGTGTGACAGAGACTTCATGGTAAATTTATTTTACATAACAATTTCCTATAATGATTTTTCTGTGTATAACTATATAAATGTGTGTGATTTTATATATGTGAGTATGTGTGTATAATATATATAGTGTGTGTATATATGAATGTATATTCTCAAAGAGAATTCATTTTAGTAAGTTGGCTTAATTACAGTGTATACAAATTTGTGGCATTTTATGCTTTACGGTAAATCTTTCATTTGTCTACATGTGCATATCTTTCAGATGATTCATTCCGGACCCTTAATTCCAGTGGTAATACATCTCCTTATTCTTCTACTAATACCTCCTTACCAAGTACCTCCCGTAATATGAGTAGCTCAGTTGACCAAAAGAACAATGGAAGTAAAGATACTCAGCCTCGAAAGGCTACCTTGTAAGTGATCTATTGTTGGATGGTACTGTAAAGTAAAAGTTCTCATTTTTATTAGTACAGCTTTCAAGTTCCCTTGAAAATAAATGCCTGAAACATGGAAACACAATACATTTAAGGGGAAAAATTTTACATGTGCTAAATAATCTATGACAAGAACATTGTAATGTTAGTGAATCTACATAAGCAATTATAACTGGTTTCCATAGTACAAAATTAAGCTGATATTTGTCTTTTTCCCCATTGATCTAACCAGTTATCTCTGAAAAAGTACAGGGTATTGGATGAAGCTTCCTCGTTCTGATTTATTTCACCTAATTCACCCACAGCTCAGTTTTACAGTCAGAATGATTTTTTATGGTTGAAAATAATTTCCATAATTGTATCTTTAAGAGATACTTACGAAATTTCAGGGTGGCTTTTTTATTTTTATTTTTGTGGTTTCAGTAATTTGGTTGACTTTGCTGCCTATTATGCTTCTGCCTGAAATGTAAAGACAGAGTCATCCTCTAAAGGTGCATCAAATTGAAATCATCTGAGCTGCTTGAGAAACAATCATGTTATTTTTTTGTGAAACTCATTTTCCCAAATCAGAATGAGAAAAAAATTTTATGTTCTGCTTTTCCTTAGAGGCCCTTTCCTTTACCCGTTTCCATTCATACTTCTTTCTTAAATTGTTGAAGTTATAAATATTTCTAGCTGAATTTTTATAACAGCATCCAAAGGGGAAGCTTGATTAGAGTTTTTACAACATCAAAATAATTTTAATGTAGGAGACCAATTATCCAAGTGGTTCAACAAAGAGACCTAAAATTTGTTTTGTATTTGTCACGAAATCAAATTATACTTCACAATTACTTTCTTCTCATATTAATATTTCATTATGGTTCTAGTAACTGCTCTTGAGCAAGTTTTAGAGACTTTATTATGAATTCTTTCTATAGGCTCATTTGAAATTAGAGAAAAGACTATATCTCTCCCCTTTTCCCGCTTTCTTTCTTCCTCTTTCTCTCCCCCACTCCTCCCTTCCATTCCTCCCCTCTTCCTTTATCTCTCCCCTTCCTCCCCTCTTTCTCCCTCCTCTATCCCTCCCTCTCCCTTTCTTTCTAGCTCTCTCTGGGAACTTCCAATCAGCCATACCATGCATCAAGGTATGGATGCATTTTTTTAGGATATCTAACTCTATAAGGTTTAGAAATCAGTAAAATATAACTCAAAGAGTCTGAATGTATAAGATTTTTAAAAAGGTAATGTACCTACCTAGTTAATAATATTGGAGGTCTCTATAAGCCCTAAAATCATACTAGTAGTAATTTTGAATTAAGAAGAAAAGCTGTTATACTGTTTAAGCATATAGGTACCTTTATTTATAATTTTAACACTCTATTCATTGCTAAATCTACATGCTAGAAATAGGGATTTTTACCATTGAAGAATCTGTTTAAATCCATGAGGCTAGAGTGGTACCATGGAATAATGGAAAGAGCCATGAACTCATTAAGCTATCTGAGTTCCAGTCCTGGCCATATATATTCAACCCAAGTGGGGAATAAGAACCTACAAGGCCCCCAAGATGGCGGCCTCCATGCGCGACATGTTCTATTTCTGCGTGGGCGCGGCGAGCCCGGCCGTGAGCAGCGCCAAGGGCAAAGGGCTCTTTGCTACAAGGCCCGTGCGGAAAGGGGAGACCATCTTTGTGGAGAGGCCTCTGGTGGCTTCCCAGCTCCTCTGGAATGCACTGTATCGCCATCGAGCCTGTGACCACTGTCTCCGGGCCCTGGAGACCGCAGAGGAGAATGCCCAGAGGTTGTCGGGGAGGACCTGCGGTGCCCTGCCCCACCCTGAGCAGTGCAGCATTCGAAAGGACCTCCACCAGATGTGCCCTCACTGTCAGGGGGCATATTGTAGTGTGGAGTGTCGCCAGGCGGCCTTGGAGCAGTATCACCGAGCCCTGTGCCTGGGCCCCTCCCAGAACGACCCTGAGCACCCTCTCAACAAACTTCAGGAGGCCTGGAGGAGCGTCCACTACCGATGCTGATGGCCCGGATGGTGGCGACTGTGAAGCAGGCAAAGGATAGGGAGCGTTGGGTCAAACTCTTCTCCCAGTTCTGCAGTAAAACTGCCAATGAGGAGGAAGAGATCATCCCCAAGCTTCTGGGAGACAAGTTTAAGGGCCAGTTGGAGCTTCTGAGACGACTCTTTACCGAAGCCCTGTATGAAGAACAGCTGAGTCGGTGGTTTACGCCAGATGGATTCCGGTCTCTTTTTGCTCTTGTCGGGACAAAAGGTCAAGGAATTGGGACCAGTTCCCTGAGTCAGTGGGTCCATTGCTGTGATGCCCTCAACCTGAAGCCCTCAGAGCGCGAGCAGCTGGACGCGTTCATCGATCAGCTGTACAAGGACACGGAGAGAGTGAGTGGTGAGTTCCTCAACTGTGAAGGATCTGGGCTCTTCGTGCTCCAGAGCTGCTGCAACCACAGCTGTGTCCCCAATGCAGAGACCTCCTTCCCAGAAAACAATGTCCTTCTCCGTGTCACGGCCCTGGAGGACATCAAACCTGGAGAGGAGATCTGCATCAGCTACCTGGACTGCTGCTGCCAGCGCGAGCGCAGCCGCCACAGCCGCCACAAGGTTCTCAGGGAGAACTACCTGTTCGTCTGCTCCTGCCCCAAATGACTGGCCGAGGCTGAGGATCCCAGTGTGACTTCTGATGAGGAAGAGGAGGACGAGGAGGAGGAGGGTGAGCCGGACAATGCCGAGCTGGAGGATGAGATGACTGATGTTTGATGTCCCGACCCTGACCTCCTGCAGGAAAGGGGTCTTTGGGAGCTAGCCCCCACCCTCCTTCCCCATCCTGCGAGGAGCATCTGGCCTTGCTGCTCCCCAGTCTGGCTGCCCAGGGAACGGGGAGCCTAGTGTGGAAAGCCAGGGACGTTGGACCTGTGGAGGGGCAGCCCAGGCCGGGCCAGGCCCCCTCCACCTCCCCGCCTCTCTGGAGAGCCCTCCCCGGGAGTGTTCCCGTTGGGGGCCAGGATTGGCTGCAGGTTTTTGGAGCCATTGCCTACCCCAGCCTGTTAATTGATTTATTTATTTTGGGGAAAAAAAAAAGAAGCTACAAGAATTAAAGAAATACAACACACCTAATAAGAATTAGGTTGAAAGTTTCTTTAGTCACTTTCCCTCTCCAGGCCTCAGTTTCCTCCTCTGTATAAATGAAAGGGATGGATTAGACATTCTCCGAAATCCCTCCAAGCTATAATATTCCATGATTCTCTCGACAAAGGAAGGAGCAAAGTTGAGTTTGTCATAGAGTTTTGTAGCCCTTTCATAATTTCTTTTTTTTAATTAATGTATTTATTTTTAGTTTTCAACATTCACTTTCACAAGATTTTGAATTACAATTTTTTCTCCCCGTCTTTCCCCTACCCCCCACCCCAAAATAGCAAGCCTACTGAATAACCCTTCCCCCAATCTGTTCTCTCTTATATCTTCCCCTGTCACCTCCCTAACTTTCTAAATAGGGCAAGAGGGATTTCTATACCCCAGTGCCTGAATATCTTATTTCCCAGTTGCATGTAAAAAACAAATTTTTTTTAAAAACATTTTTTTTTAACTTTCTCTGTCTCCCAATAAATCCTCTCTCACCTCTTAATTTTATTTTTTAGATATCATCCCTACCTATTCAACTCATCCTGTGCCCTCTGTCTATGTATACATGTACACACATATGCCCACACTCACATATATACTTATATACACATACACTCTCCTATATATACATATATATGAATGTATACATATATACATATATATTCCCTTCAACTATCCTCATATTGAGAAAAGTCTTATGAGTTACAACTATCATTTTTCCATGTAAGAATGTAAATAGTTCAATTTTAATAAGTGCCTTATGATTTCTTTTTCCTGTTTACCTTCTCATGCTTCTCTTGCTTCTTGTATTTGAAAGTCAGATTTTCTGTTCAGCTCTGGTTTTTTCATCAAGAATGCTTGAAAATCCTCTATTTCGTTGAATGACCATATTTTCCCCTGCAGCATTATACTCAGTTTTGCTGGGTAAGTGATTCTTGGTTTTAGTCCTAGCTCCTTTGACCTCCAGAATATCATATTCCAAGCCCTTCAATCCCTTAATGTAGAAGCTGCTAGGTCTTGTGTTATCCTGATTGTGTTTCCACAATACTCAAATTGTTTATTCCTGATTGCTTGCAGTATTTTTTTTACTTGACCTGAGAACTCTGAAATTTGACTATTAATATTCCTAGGAGTTTTCTTTTTGGGATCTTTTTCAAGAGTGAATAGGTGAATTCTTTCAATTTCTATTTTGCCCTCTGGTTCTAGAATATCAGGGCAATTTTGCTTGAGAATTTCTTGAAAGATGGTGTCTAGGCTCTTTTTTTGATCGTGGCTTTCAGGTAGTCCAATAATTTCTAAATTATCTCTCCTGGACCTATTTTCCAGGTCAGTGGTTTTTCAAGTGATATTTCACATTGCCTTCTATTTTTTCATTTGTTTGGATCTGTTTTATAGTATCTTGATTTCTCATAAAGTCATTAGCTTCCAGTTGCTCCAGTCTAATTTTGAAGGAGTTATTCTCTTCAGTGAGTTTTTAAAATTCCTTTTCCTTCTGGAAAATTCGACTTTTTAAAGCATTCTTCTCCTCATTGGCTTTTTGAGCTTCTTTTTCCATTTGAGTTAGTCTATTTTTAAGGTGGTATTTTCTTCAGTATATTTTTGGGTCTCCTTTAGCAGGCTGTTGACTTGCTTTTCATGATTTTCTTGTATCATTCTCATTTCGCTTCCCAATTTTTGCTCCACTTCTTTTACTTGATTTTCAGAATCCTTCTAGAGCTACTCCATGGCCTGTAACCAGTTCATATTTTTCTTGGAGGCTTTTGATGCAGGAATTCTGACTTCATTTTCTTCCTCCCACTCCATGCCTTGATCCTTTTTGTCCCCAAATAAGGATTCTATGGTCTGTTTGTGCTTCCTCTGCTTGCTCATCTTGCCAGCCAATTACTTGACTTTTGAGCTCTTTGCCACAGTAGAACTCTGCTTACAGAATGGAGATAACTTTGTCCCAAATTGCTGGGGTTTTTGCAGCTGCTGGAGCTATTACTTGACAGCCCCCATGAGTTCTGGCACACTGGCCACATACCCCAGGACCACTACCACCCAAGAGAGCAATCCAGATCCAAGCAGGTCAAAGCAAGAGCAATTACCCTCTGAATGGTTGCGTGGTCTGCCTACAATCTGCAGGCCAGGAGCTCCTGAGGCAGCCACCACTTCTCAACCTGGGGGCAGGGGCCAGACCACGCTTTTCCATTCCCCCTTCCCTCTGCACCGCCCCACACTGACCTTTTACTTTGTCCTTGGTATTTATGGGTTGAGAAGTCTGGAAACTGCCACAGCTGCTGGTGATTCACTCTCCTGAAGTTTGCTCTGGCCACTGCTGGTTGGGGCCACGCCGGGGCCAGAACCATATGGCTCACGAGGGACTGTGCTCAGCTCCCAGCCTAGTGCATTAGACCCTTCCTGTCTGTCTGCTGGGCTGCCTTCAGTGGGAGATTTGTTTCTCTCTGTCTCTTTGTGGGTTCTGTAGCTCTAAAGTTTGTTTAGAGTCATTTTTTTATATGTATTGGAAGTGATTCAAGCAGGAGCTCAAGCCAAGTTTGTGCTTCTACTCCGCCATCTTGGCTCCACCTTTCATAATTTTCTTAAAAGAAAAGAAAGGCTTCTAAAAAAAAGAAAGTTCTTTACATTCATATAAAACTTGGGGCAAATTAAGACTAAAGATTTCCTTGAAATACTTCCATTAGGAAATATCTTTAATATTACCAGAATGTAATTTATCCTTGCTTCGTCTCAGATTGTTTGAATCATCAGCTTTAAATACGATTTATAAGGACAGTAGATATCTCTAAGAAATCTCTAAGAAAATGATAGTTTGCTCTTTCCAGTGATCCTATCTCTGTCCTTTTGTTTTTAGAGACTGTTTTTTATGCCAGCAGGCTGCTTTCTGTCCTGCTGAAAAAAAAACATATCAAATCAGAGAACACAGAATATTTGGAGTTGGAAGGGACCTGAAAGATTATTGAGTCCATTTTGTAGATGAGGAAACTGAGATGGGTGGGGAGGAGGTGTCAGTGAATTGTTCAGGGCCACACAGCTAATTAATAGTAGAGATAAGATTAAAATTTATTTTTACTCTTAGTCTAGTTGTCATCACACTATACCATGCTGCCTCTTAAGGAATGGGAGTAAAAAAAATCTTTCCAAGAGCAATTTCAGAATTTTCTCTCTGAATGAACTCTCTATATTCATTATGCTAACTACTCATCAGATACAGGAGTGACATGTTCCTGGGAAGACATGCATACAAATACCTTGAAAAATTGTATGTGAAAATCTTCCTCATAAATCTGTGTCACAGGTACATTGTTAAGAAGCAATAGTCCCATGGTACCCTTACCTGGTCATATTGCACGAGTTATTATTTTTAGATCTAGCCAACACATTTTCAGAGATGCACTGCCAAAGCTTGTCCAGGAGGGTGATAAGAATACTGAAAGGATTCAATGCCGTATCACATGATGGTTAGTTATAGAAACTGAGGGAGAGAAAAATTAGTGAAGCCAAAGTTCCCATTGCAACATTTCTGAATATATGTCATGTTGATGAATTATTTAGTCTTAATGTCTTTGACCCCCAAAGGGAGAACTAGGAATAAGAAATGAAAGTCACAGGTAGGCATATTTCATTTCAGTATAAAGGAAATTTTCCAAAACACTAAAGCAGTTCAACAATGAAAAGGGCTACCCTAGGAAGTAGTGAATTTCCCCTCACTTGAGGTGTTTCACAAAGCCTTTATGATCACTGTTAGACCTATTAAAGAACAGATTCATAATTCATAGACTTGATGACCTGTAAGATCCTTTCCAGTTCAGTAAATGCTGTGCTATCATAAATCCTTTCATTGGCCTAGTTTTTTAAAGTATGTTCTGAAATTCAGCCTATGTTATCCTTAAAAGGAACATAATACCTCCTGTTGAGGTGTTTAGAAAAGAAATACTGAAGAGTGTACAATTTTTTGTAAGTTGGACAGTCCTAAGATTGCTGACATAAATTTGTACACAGTAAGTTGGTTCCAAAGATTTTAAGTCATACCAAAATCTTCATTGTGCTATAAAATGTTCACCAATTACTCTTATGCTTTCAATTATTATCAAGCAGATACAGTTGATATTTGTGGTCATCAGTCACCATGTTTTCAATTGAATACATGTTTTCATTTTTCAGAACTTCATCTTTTAGGCCTAATCAAATGACTTTAAGGCACATGACAGTTTCTGTATCCTTATACAAGTTCTGCTTCCTTAGCCTTATAGAATTGGTTTAAAAATGTGAAAAGTTAATTTTTATAAATTGAATTACATTCCAGTTTATTGGTCACGTTTGCTAATCAAATAACTCCTCCTAGAACAAAATGTTTTTATAGAGTGTAATTATTATTGTTGTTGTGGTTAGTTGTTTTGTTTTTTTTTAACCAGTTAGTCATATATCAAGTGTGCTGACATACGGTTACACCTCTGTTGCCTAATTCAGTACTATGGAATAAATTGCTTTTATATAAAGCAGTAAGAATTTATATGTTTCCTTTTCTTTCCCTTCCACCTTTTTTTTATCTTTTCTTATTTTTTAAATTCTTTTTCTTTTTTCTTCCCAAAGAAAATCTAGAAAATCAAATCCTTAGATCACTTGATAGACAAGGAAGAAAACCAAAGACAACTGGAGGTAATGGGATTGCTCACCAAAGCAAGAGTGACAGCTGGGACTTTTATAAATGAATTGGAGAGACTTCATTGCATCTAATGTCATTAAGCCTTCCATATTTGAAATTAGATTCCCTGGGTTGTATAGTATATATTTCTATAAATAATGTATTGGTTGCAGAATTCCAATGTTATAGTGAAATGTTGAAATGCAACTTTAGGTATGTGCTTTAACTACTGCCGCAAGAGAGACAATTATGCCTTTGTAGTACAGGACACCAGTGTCATCCATTAATTGTTCTCAGTTTTTAGCATTTTAGAAAATTGCTATGGAAGTCACAATCAGCTGAAATTGTCCTGGCTATATTATCTATTTGGGAAATTAATAGTATATTCATAAAGAATCTTCAAGTCCATTGGAAATTAAATACTGAAGAATGTATAATTTCCTGCAAGTTGGAAAGACATAAATTTGTATCTGGACACCCCCAAATTCAAATTTGACAATGAAAATTCTTAAAGGTTTCCAGTCATTTTTAGGAGCAAATACCTCCAAATAATTGGTTAATGATTTTTCTTTATTTCATGGGACAGTTTCTTTTATAAGTACTTTGTTTAAATTTTAGATTGTATTTTTTCTCTTTACTTAATTTTAAAATAATGAATCCAGTTTTTAATTAGCTGTTATTCCAAGCTATCATGCTTTAGCTATGTCAACAGCATTTATTTGTACTGATGCTAATATTTCCATCAAAATTTGCCTGCAGAGCATATATAGTTCTATTTTAAAATGCCAATACTTTAGATATATTGTATGAAGCTATTGTCAGCTTCTCTATTTCAAAATGCAATCAGCATATAACTATATTGATATCAGATAATATTTGTTTTTTAAATATATTGATGTATGATAAAGATGAATTAATTTGTGAATGCATATGTGAGTGTGGTTACTTTTTATAATGTGAAATAATGAATTATGAATTTATTAAAAATAAAACATAGGCTAATGCAGTACCTATATATTTGTGAAGAAAGTTTTAAATTATTTTCTGCAATGTTTACTTTATAATTAAAAGGTAAGAAACTGTAGTTTATTTAATAGCAAGAGAAGGAATTCTGTATTCAAGATTGTCCAAGCCTTATTCTTCTCCTTTTCCCTCCTGATACCTGCTTTTTGCCCATGTTAGTGATCCTAAATGCCCCTAGAAGGTTTGCAGTCGAAATAAAATTGAGTAATCAGTCAGATTATGATGTCAGTAGTAAAGGTGTAGTGGAGGAGATAGAAAGTGTTGGCTGACTGAAGTTTGGGACTCCTTGTGAATTTCATTTACCCACATCCCCTGTGTCTCTTAACATCCATAAATGTAGACTCTACTACACTACTCTCTAGAATATTTGAAACTCTATAGTGGGGAGTGTAAGCTCCATAATCTTTCTTTAAAACCTTGATCATTAGTCAGCCTTTATTCTGTAAACAAGAACAGTGATAAAAACGTTAGGTGCATTATTTACCTGCCCTGGTTTGCACTCCCTATTCTGTAAGCAGACTTGTTGGCTTAAGTTGGAATTTTATGTTGAGAGTAAAAATTGTGATATTACCTCAGTGACCTATTGCTGTGTAGCATATTTGTTGACCAGTTTCAAAATATGGTTCAATTTGATTCAGCAAACATGTTTTAAGTACTTTCTGAGTACAAAGCAATATGTGGGAGCCCAGCACTAGATATTGGAATTGAGTACTTAAACATAGCACCTACAAAGCCTTTTTCCAGGTTTGGTTCCACTAAATCTTGAAATTTGTAAGGAAAGAGACCTGTTTACATCTTTCAGAAAGAAATATTGTTAAAATTCTGAAAGATCACTGTGAAGTCTCTGAAACTTAGGTTAAGGTTCCCCAGGGCTATACAGTGAAACACCAATAACAGAGAACAGAGGACCAATTCCTCTCTCAAATAATAATGTGTTAATTATATTAGGCTCTTACTATATAGTAGATATATTTGGAGGAATTCTGCCTACACTCTATTTGACCACATATGGGTTCAACCACATTCATTTCTATTCAGTGGTATTATGTTCTCTTGGGTAGTTCCTTTTCCAGTCTTTACCTTCTTAAAAGAAAAATGTTAAATACAGTTTTATCATTTGAAGTAATACCAGATACTTGGCCACATCCTATAAATCTGTGGAAAGATGGGTATTTAGATATGTTTGTTTTATTTAGGAGCTTAAGGTGGTAGGTGTGTATAAGAGAGAACCAGTTCCAGGGAGAGGTCCTAGCCTGAAAGTGGGATGATATACATTAAGTTGACTTGAAATCCGAGGATAGACTAACATGCAAATTAGAAGCAAGAAAGCTGAATTAAGAACATTTAGGTAGTGTTGTCCAGTATTCAGTGGCTCCATATTAGCATTACTATAAGTTTCTATGAATTTAGTTTTAATTTTGTTTTGTCTGTGTTCAGTTTTGTCACTAGAAAAGCGTTCTGAAGATTCACTGGTGATAGGAAGGTAGATGGAGACTGTAGCTTACATCAGGTGTCAGATTCAAATAGAAACGAGATCCCTGCAGGCCGCATATTGGCTTTTAAAAAAACACAAATTGACATCATCTACATTGTACATTTATTTTGTTAAACATTTCCCAGTTACATTTTAATCTGGTTTGGGCTACACTGGTCTGTAGTAGGTGGAGAGCTTGACATCTCTGGCTTACATAAATATCTGGACTTTTAAAAAAAATCAGGTATTGAAATCAGAGCCTGTCATGGAGATGATACACAATCGAGGTGTTATAGTCTGAAATTCTAGTGGAAGGCATCTAGAACATTTTTATTGTTGTTGTGTTGGTGCAAAGTCATGTCTTTTTTGCTATTTACCACAAAAGTGACTTTGGGCAAGTGATTTTTACTTCTTTGAACTTTCCTCATCTCTAAAATGAAGCAGTTAGATAAGACTGTCTCTTAGGTCCCTTCCAACTTGAAATTCTATGATCCTATGATGTTTTCCTTGACCAAATTAAAATAGAATGAAATGGTTTGCTTATGTTTAGACTATTCCTTCTATTTCTTGCTTTCCTGTTTTCCCCACAAATAAATTCAACCAGCTGGGACACAAGTAAACCACTCACCAAAAGCAATGGGAGTTAATTAGTGGCAAGATTCTATATGGAGTTATAAATCCATTTCAACTCAACAAACATTTTTCCATTATCATATCCCTGCCATTATAGTGTCTTATGTGTGAACATTACTAATTCACATTATTGGAATACAAAAAACATCTTGTAGTTCACTCCCAATTTAAATCACTGAACAAAATGAACAAACAAGCAATTCATTTTCAGTCAGTTTTAAATATTAGAAATTAAACAAAAATGGTTGAATACATTTATAGTGCATAATAAAGCATATAATCAAAAGAGCATGGAAATTAATTCCCTTAATGAACTACTCAAGATGTTTCTGAAGGAATAGAAGAGTTTATTCTTCATCATTTTTATTTTCATTATCATATTGTGTCTGTTTCTGCTTTGTTGGCTTTTACAGGTAATTCAGAAAAAAACAGAAACACTTCTTGATTTTTGTAAAGTTTGTTGGAAGGAGTTTATTAGATAGACTTTGGATAATTACTATAGCTTGGTGTAATGGAGAGAGACTTAGATAGGAAGACAGGAGACTTAACTGTAGTCCTGGTTCTATCACTGACTAGCCATGTGACCTTGAGCAAGTCATTTCACTGCAGTTTCATAATTTAAAATGATAGGTATGGACGAGGTAATCTGTAAGGACCCATCAAACCGTAATATTCTGTGATTCTACCACCATCCTTTTAAATTTGCTTGAAAAACATCACAACTGAGTTGCCATCACTGAGCCAGATGCAGTTCTTGCTGATGAGTGAATAACTACAATACTTTTTTCTCTTCTCATTTTAGCCACCAGTGAGTGACACTCTAATGGTTTATAAAGAAACAATTTAGCACTGCAAAAAAATAGAGGCTAATTTTAAGGAGATACTTTCTTATGGGCCCTTTTCTTCCAAGCTCTTTTATCTTTCAGACAGCGCTCTAATATGTCCATCGTATTGAGCTGTGCATCGTAGGTAACAGAATAGACTCCACTTGAGGCATAAAGCCCCGTTGTCAAACTAGTCATGCTGCCATGTTTTAGTGGCTGAAAACTTGGCTAAAATAGAAGGCAGGAAGCATGAAGACTTTCCTAAAGTAAATAGAATCTTCATTTTTACTCCCAGCAGATTTCCACATGACCTACAAGCACAACCAAAACTAACACGGGATGAGAACAACCCTCTTCTGTCCGCCTTCTGTCTTACGCATTTTCATATATGTGTACCTCTGGTAGCGTAAGACATTTGTGCATGTGTGTGTTATGGATTACGGAAGAGAAGGGTTGACCACCCTGCCAAGGAAGAGCAGACTTTTAGTTGTCTCCTCATAGATCATGAAGTGGAATGGACGATCTACTCTGATGATTGCAGGCATCGAGTAGGCAACAATTTCTGCTATTGTTCCAGCTGCTGCTTCAGTTCCTCTCTCGTTGACTTCAATCACTGTCCTCTGCAAAATCTACCGAGGGAAATGAAATAATACATAAATAGTTACAAATTAGATGTATACAGCACCAAGTTGCCCCTAAGGGAAAAGTTTTTCTCACTTGAATTCTTTTGCTGGTTGCCTTTGAATTTTTCCACTACGATTTTAGCCTTCTCATCTTATTGGGGTCATAGTCCAAATGAAACATGTGGAACTTTCTGCTATTGTGAAATATGGGTTGGCTTTAGAATTTCTTAAACCCTAGGGATTTAGGTCAAGGCCAAGAAAGGTGAGGGAAACCTCACAGGAGGTTCTCTCTGGGACCTGGACCAGATCCCAGTGGAAAGAATACATTGGAGGAAAGGGAACAGGTCCCAGCTGACCCTTGATTTGAATCAGCTCCCTTCAAATCTTTAAAGTTAACAGGAACCCTGAGGAATCAGGGACTTGACTAGCATCATATGTCTCCTCTTGAGTAAATCTAAATCCTTTAGGATATTAGAGATTGAATAGCGTTAAAAATTATCTTATTCAACTCCCTGTATGAAATCCCTCCATAACATCCCAGAGGGTAGTCGTCATTGAGCCACTCCCCAGAGACCTCCAGTAATGAAAAACTCTTTACCTCCACAGGTAGCCAATTTCATGTGCAGATAGCTCTAGTCGATAAGTTAGTTCTTATATTAAGCTGCAACTTTTATCCACTGATACTAGTTGATTACCAATCCAACTCCCCCACCCCAAAGAGAAATTTGTCCTAGAAATGGAATTGATTTACAAGTTTATTTTTAAGTAAATTGAAAATAACTTTAATATTAATTTAGTTCTAGGGCAGGTATAAGCCAGAGCCTTTCTTCTGGTACTTGATCCAGACATGCTTGCATGCTTGCATATCTTGACTAATTTAATGCCTAGCAAGGGGCACCAGAGCCTCCCAATACATTGCAATACCATATACATATACACATAATACATAGATAGGCACACATACGCTCACAACAAAGTCACATAACACAAATTCCTTTGTTGTTTAGATCTCATGGACTTTGAAATCCTTCTTTACTGACAATAATGTAGGTATCTGTACATTGTACCCATTGAATTTTTTTTTTAACATATTTGGTGAAGTTGACAATGTGACACCTATTCATCCAACAAGTCACAACTTACCTTAGACACTTTCAGATTCCTTGCTGGACCTGAGAGTTCACTCAGATCGGCCCAGGGTGAGAATATTGCTCTCATTCCCATCTGCTTAAGGAATTCTTGTACCTCATACTTCTGATCTAGCTTGAACTTTGGAAAGAAAACGTCCGTTTTTCTATGGCACAAATACACATAATCATGAAAAATAAACACAGGGCATTCTGTTTGGAAGCTAAACATATCCTAATTTTTTAAAAAATATTTTTGTTGGAGAGATTATTTCAAGTGCTGTTTCTTCTTACAAAGTGGCCTGGCCCAAAGAAAATGCCAATCAATTTTAAAAGCATACAATAAAACGTAACTTGAGTTTCAATTATTTTTCCTTGAACGAGCCAGGAATACCCTTCCCCAAAACTCTGCTCAAATGACCTATTGGGTTATGGAGATGTCTCTTAGTTCTTTTAACCTGTGTTTTTTCAAAAGAAGTTTTATTGATTCCTTTGGGGGGTTTTATACCACAATAATTCCCCGTTATATTGCCTACCACCACCACCGAGTGCAGTAAAATGCATTCTTTCCTTAGCTCTGACTTGGTAGAATCCCCAGTGACTTTCAAAGTGCAGCCCAGCTTATACATAGGACCTTTTCCTGTTCCCTCCATTCATCAGTCCTCTCTCCTTTTTAAAATCTCTTGGCATTATTTTATGCTACCATTTATATTTCATTTATATTTATAACTACCACTTATATCTCACTCTTAAGGTTTTCAAAGTGTTTTGCAAATATCTGATTTTATCCTCTTGATAACACTAGGAAGTAGGTGCTATTTTTATCCCCATTTTACAATTGAGGAAACTGAGACAAATAGAAGAAAATGACTTGGTCAGGGCCACATAGCTAGTAATTATCTGAGATCAGATTTGAACTCAGGTCTTCCTGACTCCAGATCCTTTATGTGTAAAATGAGAATATAATAACTCCTACTTGACAGGGTTTTGATTGTCTAAGTAGATAATATACATAAAGTGCTTTGCAAACCTCAGAGTGTGATATAAAAGTTAGCTTCTGTTATCTCCAGAGCTAAGATTTGACCTTGAGTTCTCCAAGGCTATTCCAGCAGGACATAAGCCTCTGTCAGTTTGCAAGAAAAGTGGAAAAGATTCTATAAATATGTGTGTTCTAGGACAGGATTTGTTTAGTGAGGAGATGATAATCACTAAAACTGGTTCTTAACCTGGAGTCCTTGAACTTAGTTTTGGGTTGTGTTTTTTTTAATAATTTTGATAACTGCATTTCAGTATAATTGGTTCCTTTTAATCTTTTGTATTTTGTTTTATGAATTTATACACATTTGTGAGGAGGTAGCTACATGGTACAGTGAATAGAGAAGGTGCTGGACCTGGTGTCAGAAAAACCTGAGTTCCAAACTAGCCTCAGATACTTACTAGCAGCGTGACCCTGGGCAAGTCACTTAACCACTGTTTGCCTCAGTTTCCTCATCTGTAAGATGGGAACATAAATAACACCTACCTCCCAGTGTTGTTAAAAGGATCAGATGAGATAATTTGCAAATGCTTAGCAACACGGTGCCTAGCATATGATAGAAACTATATAAATACGTATTCATCTTCCCCCCCCACCCTGAGAAAAGGTCCATAAGCTTTATCATCAGACTGTCAAAAGGGTCCATGTTAAAAGGTTGGCTACCAGCTAATTAATTGTTCAACCGTGACATTTCGTAAAACTTGCAACTAAGACATTGGAGGATGTGATTGGTGTCAATGTGTGGAATCTCTACACTGATGAAATCAGTGATTTCTAGATATCCTTGAAATATTAAGTGACCACATGCCCCACAGTGGCAAAACAATGTCACTTTTATGCCCATCTTTTCCCCCTTAAAAGGTAAGGAGAAGGGTACAAATAGTTGTCAAGTACCCACTAGGGGCTGGGCACTTTACAAATATCCCATTTGATCCCTTAAGAGAACAAGCCATACCCTCCTGACCCCACCTCCCCCATTCCTCTCGATGTTATAATGGCAGGAGAGCAGCCAGGTTGGTATAGTGGAAAGAACCTTGGCCCGGGCGTCCAAAGGCCTGAGGTCAGCTCCTAACTCTGTCATTAACTTGCTTGGACACATCTCTCCCCCTCTCTGGGCTTCAGTTCACTCATCTCTCGTATGGAGAGTGGGGAAAGCAAATTAGATTATCTCCAAGGTTCCTTCCAGCTCTGATAGTCTGTCATTCCTGCCATGCAATCATTGTGGTGATTTATGTCAAACCGGTTCTATCCTCTTACTGTTTGACTGTGGGACTGGGTGGACTTTGCTTAAAATTGATTGGAGCAGGTTTAGAATAGGGCACTTTCAGGGTGACAAATGAAGGCAAAGATGTGAAACTATCATTGCTGTAGGGAGGAAAGGCCCTCTTCTAGAACCACTTTTGCACTAAATCAGATTCAGAAGGTAAGGAGAGACTAACCCTTAGCAGAAGTAAACCTTCATTGCCTTCTCTTATTCCCATTCCTTTGCTTTGATTGTCCCCAGTGCTCAGAATTCCTTATTTCCCCCTTTTCACCTGTCCTTTAAAGTGGAAACTCAAACACCACCCCTTCCAGGAAGCCTTTCCTGATCCCTCTTCCTAGCTTTTCTCCCTCAGACTTCATATACCACTTTGTTTTGCACCTCATTACCTGATGCCTCACATTATGGTGCATTTGTATTTGCCCCTGCTGGTATCATACATCTACAAGACTGCAACCTTCTGGAAGGTTGGGATCGTGCCTTTTCTAATTGTGTCTCATGTGGGGCCTGCATCAGTGCTTTGCACATAGTGGGTACTTATTTTTCTATTGTATTGTAATGACTAGTACCTGGTTTCCATGTTTCTGATCCATTTGTCCACCAACTCTACAGTTAAGTAGTCTTCAATGGCAAGGTGATCCCCCATTTTATCCACAAGGACCACTAGCATGCTTGCGTTTCCTCGGTAGGGTAACTTGAGGACTTGGCAACGTAAGTTCCTATCAAAGGTTGAAGCAAATTTGTCAGACCTGTACATCATAGGCACCTTTGTAGTTCTGTATTTGTCCAGGTGGAAGGTTTCAACTTTGGTGAGAAGAGGGTCAAATTCAGATAGCCATTTACCTAAGGAGGTAAAGAAGGTAAGAAAAATGGTGCATTGAGAAAACTGCTGACAAAACCAATTATTTTTCATAACAAAATCTCCAAAAGTAAGGGGCGCTAATCCTTCCCTTTACTACCAACATTAGGAAGATATTCTAATTCTACAGAAAATTAATATCCATAGCAGGCTGGTGTGGTCTCCCCTTAGCAGGAAGGAAGAAAACAATTCTTAAATATTTATTATGTACTGGGCAAAGTGCTTTACAAATATTCTCATTTGATCCTCACAACAACTCTGGCAGACAGAGGTTAAGTGACTTGCCCAGAAGCACAAGCTAGTAAGTGTCTGAGGTCAGATTTGAACTCAGGTCCTCCTGACTCCAGCTCCAGTGCTCTATCCAATGCATTACTTGGCTGCCTCTCTCAGGCCAAGCAAATAAACATCCTCAAGGTTAGGACACTGCTCTCTTCTCCTTTGGTGAAAAATCCTAGATTTATAGTTTTTATCAAAGGCAACCAACAAGAGCTATCTAGAGAGATAGTGTGTTATATTGCAAAAAACACTGACAAGAGAAGCTAGGTGGTGCAGTGAATAGAGCAGCGGCCCTGGAGTCAGGAGGACCTGAGCTCAAATCCGGCCTCAGACATTTGACACACTAGCTGTGTGACCTTGGACAAGTCACTTAACCCCAATTGCCCTGCCTTCCCCCTTCAAAAAAAAAACCCCACTGACCTTAAGAGTATGAAGCCCGAGGACTTGAGTTACCAACTCTTCCTCCAATAGCTGTATGTCTACAGGTAAATAAGGTCACCTCCCTTGCTCATTTGTATTTATACTACCTACATCACAGGGTGGTCGTGAGGAAAGTTTAAGGTATAAAGTGCTAGAGAATTAAAAATTATTATTTTATGAGGCTCCAGAAAATAGAAGGTAAACTGTTTTGAGTCCCCCACATTGCTCTCTTCCCTATTGTTCATTCTCCCTTATTTCAGCTATAAAATCAGCATCCAGTTGGAGAAGGCTGGTTATTATTTAGGGCTTTTGCTTCTTCCCTTTTTGCCTTGAGACAATTTGCTTCTCTACAAGGGGAGTATTGAGAAAAAGTTTTGTTTTGTTTTTTGGAGGGGGGGAAGACAAGGCAATTGGGGTTAAGTGACTTGCCCACAGTCACATAGCTAGTAAATGTGCCAAGTGTCTGAGGCTGGATTTGAACTCAGATCCTCCTTACTCCAGGGCTGGTGCTCTATCCACTGCGCCACCTAGCTGCCCCTTGAGAAAGTTTTATATCTTTTAAGAGAAAGCATGGAAAAGCCAAGTGTGGAAGCAGTCATGACATATTGGCTCTGGAGTCAGACTTGGGTCCAAGTCTCGGTGCTATCATTTATCATCTATGCAACTGTAGGCATGCCACTGAATAGAGGTGGAGTTTCTTCATTTTGAAAACAAATGGTTTTCACCACCTGCCTCCCAGAAATGTCATGAGGAAAACACTTTGTAGACTGCAGGGCAGCATATTCATTAGTCTTCTAGTAACTCAGTGCCCCCTGTACATGGTAGATACTTAATGAACTCTAGAAAAATTGAACTGAAACATGAATGATCAGTGAAAAATAAGACCAAGGGATCCCTGGAGATTTCATTTCACTCTGTCCATACCACCCCTCATTCCAGGGATTTCATTCCTGGTCTTTGCCCTTTTAGGGGTGCTAGCATGTTTCTCTCAGCCCTCTTCCCAGGGATGGTCAGGTTGGTTCTGGAGCCAAGGATTTCTTCATCAACAGACACCCAAAAAACCAAGAATGGACCTCATAAAATATCAAGGGACTTTACTATAATCTATGCAAAGATAGTATAGTCTTGTCTAAGTTGTATGGCTTGATTAATTCGGATCAGCTACCGCTAGCATGTTCTTGGGTATCTTTTCCCAATGCCTTCCTTTGTCTCAGTGTAAGGCCTAGGCAGGACTGACTGCTAAACCCACATCCAGCCTTCATTGTGGTACACAATTCAGCGTTGACTGAATAGGAATGAAAAGAAGAAAAAAAAGTATATTTGTTAGAAAGAATGTATCATTATTGAGTAACACAAGATACATACCATTAAATAAGATGTAATGCACAGGAATTAATTTAGCTTCAGAATCAATCAGATCAAAGAGTTTGGGAATTTTCCCCTTGGTCTCCTTGTTCACATAATGATTCATGAAACTCTTGGCCTGTGTAACATTATGGAAATTCACAGGTACATACTCCATGTCAAAATACCGCTTGGACAAATTGAGGAAAGTCTCCTTGACATCAAAATCCTTGTGGATAAAAGCAAAACTCCCTTTTAATAAAGCCATCTCCTGGTTTTGGGAGATGTTGTCTTTGAGTTCCTTGAAGAAAGAAGGCAAGAAAGTTATCTCTGCAGTGCTTAGATCCTGCAAGTTGAGGCCCTCAATGATCTGGGCTCGGGTCTGCCCTCTGGCTGCCAGCAATAAAGTAGCCATTGCAAAGGAAAGGCAGAAAGGAGAGAAAACTATGTTGCCATCATGTTTCATAGCTATTTTTCGGAACAGGTTGAACCCAAAGTTGGCGTTCTTTTCTGAGAGTTTACACTTATCCAGTGCTGGCCAGGGCTCCTCCTCAGCTGATGTCAAGACATCTTTCCTCTGGGGATGTTGTTCGTCTCCATCAATTTGGTTGTGGTTGAGGAAGGTGTGGTTCTTCAGAACATCCAGGTGTGTTTCCATCTTCCCTGGTTCCCAGTCTTTAGCAATGCCCAATACCATCCATACTTCCGCAAAGAAGAGGATGAGACAGAAGGCTGTTTTCATAGTGTCAGTTTTGGAGGCTGAGTGAATGTATTTCTTAGCAACCAAAATTCAGGTAAAGAAAGAAAAAAAAATGTTTTTAAAGCCATGCATTAAAAAAAAATCCATTATCTCTGTGCTAAGGTGAATTACTGTTTAGGAAGTTAAACTTTGTTCCACTGTGGGGGAAAATCACTTAAGGTCATAGAATTTAGAACTGAAAAGGAATTTAGAAATCGTTGAGCCCAGAGGTGACCAACACAGGGCGGGTAGGCATTCAACATGCAGCAGCAACACCTTGAATAAGTAAAAAATGCAACAGAACTTAGATGATGTTAATATGTGGTTTTCTAAGTCATTATGTCACCATCAGAGATCTTTATGTGATCCTGACACCACTGATCTCGCCCATCCCTTTCATCAGACAGAGGGTGAACTTGAATCCCAGAAGAAGTAGAACAATTTGTTTAAGGTTATACACATAGTAAGTAACAAGAGCCAGGAATCAAATTCAGGTCCTCTGAGCCCCAAACAGGGCACCTATTTAACAGAACAGGCTCCCTCCCATGTTCACTAAAGTCAATTGGTGCAGTTTAATTGATTCTATTGTTGAGTTATTTCTTCAGTCATGTCTGACTCTTCATGACCCCATTTGTGGTTTTCTTGGCAAAGATACTGAAGCAGTGTGCCATTTCCTTCTCCAGCTCATTTTACAGATGAGGAAACTGAGGCAAACAGAGTTAAGTGACTTGCCCAGGGTCACACAGCTAGTAAGTATCTAAGGCCAGATTTAAACTCAGGAAGACTCCAGGCCCAGCACTCTGTCTACTTCACCACCTAGCTGCCCATTTAATGGTTACAAATAACAAAACCTTGATGAATCAGAATCCAACTTGCCAGAACCCCCAAATAACTAAATTTTTGTTTTGACCTCCTTGAAGAAAATGAGGCAGCCATCATGTGGTAAGAAGCACAATGGACAAAGAACCAAAAAAGAGACCTAGGGTCTCAGGCTCGTTTTGCTACTGACTGTATGTGTGACCTTAAATGAGGAGGGGCCACAGCCAGGCAGTACAAGGGAAAGGAAGTGAAGATGTCAATTGTTGTCAATTGACTTTTTTTTCTTGCTTTTAGGAGGGCAATTGGGGTTAAGTGACTTGACCAAAGTTACACAGCTAGTGTGTCAAGTGGATGAGCCTGGATTTGAATTCAGGTCCTCCTGACTCCAGGGCCAGTGCTCTATTCATTGTGCCACCTAGCCACCCAGGTGTAGATAACATTTTCTAAGAGTTTAACCTCCAAAAGGAGGAAAGATATCATGTGATAGATAGTTGGGCTGGAGAGCTCATATGAGGGTTTTTAAGGAGGGAGGAGGCCTAGGCATGCTCATAGGTAGTAGGGGATGTGCCAGGTGATAGGGAAAAATAAAAAATAAGGGAGATAACAGGAGATAGAGGATTCAATGTAGCAGAGAAGACAGGATGGAATAGGATCCCTTGTGCATGTAAAAGGGTTTTTGCCCTGGCAAGAAGAAGGGCCACCTCACCTCTTCATGTAAGACTTATAATGGCTAGCATTTACATAGCACTTTATAAATACTATCCCATTTGATCCTCACAATAGTCCTGGGAGGTAGGTGCTATTATTATCCCCTTTTTCCAGGTAAGAAAACTGAGGCAGACTTACCCAGGGTTACACAGCTAATAAGTGGCTGAGGCAGGATTTAAACTCAGGTAGTTAAGCCTGTAGTGGAGGCAGGAAGGTCTGGGTTTGAATTCTGCCTCAGGTACTTTCTCATTATTTGACCTTGAGCAAAATCAGTTAACTTTTAGCCTCAGTTTCCTTACCTATAAGTTGGTGATAATAAATCCGCAGTACTTACCTCCTAGGGTTGTAAAGATGAGAGATCATGTAAGTAAAGTTTGTTTTAAAAAAAACAAAGACTGATATAAATGTCAGTTATTATTTTTATCATTATTTTTGTTATTATCATATGAAACTGAGAGGAAACATGTTCCATTGGGCCAGTAGGGGATAGACATAGGAGCCATGGGTGGAATTCAAAGGGCTGTCTTTCTGACTCAGAGGAGAGAAAAGTCCTAATGATTGGAGTTGTCCAACAACCAAATTTCGTCTTTCATGGGGGATATAAGTTCCTTATCCCTCAAAGTGTTTAAACAGAGATTTGTGATATTGAAGACATGATTCATGATTTGGGATGAGAATTGATCTGAATGGCCCTTGTGACTCTGAAATTCTGTTATTCTACCTCACAGGGTTGTTCTAAGGAAAGTATTTTGCAACTCTAAAGTACTACAAAGCTGTGTACTGTGAGGGGGTTTTGGGGATAGGGGAAGGATTCATAATTTCATATGGGAAACACCCAGTGTGGAAATTTCCCACCAAGGTAGATCAACAACTCTTTTGTAGCTTACAGTCTCTACAGAGTTGTAAGTGTAACTTAAAAACTCTACAGAGTTTTCCTGGAGGCAACAAGAACTTCCCTAGGGTCACAATGAGTCACTACATGTCAGCAACAGCAGAACTTGAATCCAGATCTTCCTGACTCCTAGGCTGACCAAGCCATTCTGTCTCATATGGAAATATGTTTCACATGATTGCACATATATAACCTATATCAAATTGCTTGCAGTCTTAGGGAGGAAGGAGGTAAGAGAGGGAGGGAGAAAATGTGGAACTCAAAAAATTTTTTAAATGAATGTTAAAATTTGTCTTTACATGTAACTGGAGAGAATGCCATTAAAAATAAAACATAAAACATTTTTAATCTTAACATAAAAAATAAAATCCTGCTCATAGCAGGGTATATGACTTTGTTCTTGAAGATTATGCCAGCAGAGAACAAAATTGGACAGACTTTAAATGTGACCCTAATGATGAACCAAATGTTTGTTGTCTGAGGACCCACCTAGCTAAGTTGGTGACAGTTTAGCCTCAGTAACTTTTGGAAACTCTACCAGATTGAGAAGGGCTTGCAATCTGTGTCAGTGGAGGCAATACCCATATCAAGGACATTATGGATTCTTGAAATATTGAAGTATAAACTTCACAACCAAACAAGCTTGACTCAACTTTAAAAGCACATGCCAGGCTTCCCAAAGTGTGTTGGGGACTGTCTGATTTCCTCCACACTAACTACAATACAGTCAGAATCTTTATAATGATGACACCAAGGCCCAGCCAACAAAGAGATTCAATTATATTCATCTCCACTGTTGCTCAGTCATTTCAGTCCTGTCTGACTCTTCATGACCCTATTTGGGGCTTTCTTGACAAAAATACTGGAAAGGGTTGCCATTTCCTGCTCCAGCTCATTTTACAGATGAGGAAACTGAAGCAACCAGGGATAAGTGACTTGCCCAGGTTCACACAGTTAGTATATGTCTGAGGATGGGATTTGAACTCAGGTTGTCCTGACTCCAAGCCCAGTGATTTATCCATTGGCCACCTAGTTGCGTGACAACTAGGTTAGTAGCCTGTTAACTAGACTGAATTTGACTAAAGGGGAAAAAACGAATATTTTAGAAAGATTCACATCAACTCTTAGTCAAACAGAGCATTTTATTTCATAAGTCTTATGGTAAATTTCAAGTAATATCAATACTTGCCCATAAGTGAATCTGTCCAACCCAACAAAACATTAAAATCTGTTTCTGAAACCTATAAATCTTGCCATCCCATGGTTTCCAATGTCCCACATCTCCCTTCCACTAGAAAGCAAAACTCTGCAGTATTGACTTAAAAGCACCACAACCAAATGTTAGGGGGTACTGTAACTCCACTTACCCTTTTGTAATCCCAGCAGATCAATGCAGGAGGATCTGGGGGAGCACATTGAAATGGGATCCAGTTCTGACATGAATTTGCCTCCTGACTTTCATTTTATTTCTTTATCAAAATTAGTTTCCCCATCTTTTTCCTTTTTTTCTCTTTTTTTTTTAAATTCCCCCATCTTTAAATGAGAGGATTGAACTAGATAATCTCTGAGGCCCTTCTAAATGTTCTAATAATAACTAGTTTAGACAAATGCTATAGGTACAGGGCACTTTAAGGTTTGTAAAATGTAATAGTACATCTAATTTGAGTCTAAAAACCCTGTGAGGTAGGTGCTAAACATAAACACACCAATTTTGTAGGTAGGGAAACTGAGGCTTAGATCTAATGGTTTGCCAGTAGTCACACATCTAGCAAGTGTGAGAGGCAGGATTTGAACCTACTCAAATCTTTCTGACTTCAATTCTAACACTATCTGTTAGCTACATTGCCTTTTCTAATAAGCTAAGTTTCCTTCCAGTTCTTACATTCAGTATTCTGTTCTATGGTCCCTCCCCATTCTAAAGTCATGAATCAGAGACTCCAAGAAACCTAGCTAGCTTGGAGTTAGGTTGCTCTTTCCAAAGAGTTCACAACATTATTGCTGCCACTACTAAAAAGGTCAGCTGTTCTAGGCTTCAACAACCCTCTTTGGACTCTCCTGTAGGCCTCCCAACCTCATCTCCTGTACCCAACTCCCAACCCTGAGAAAACATGGTAAAGACCTGTATAATTACTGTCTATATCACAGCCAAACCCAAGGCTGTTTGTAATCCCGAGCTACAAAATCTACCCCAGATCTGTGGGACTAAAGATGAGTGATGGGGCAGCCAGGTGGCACAGTGAATGGAGCATTGACCTCAGACACTTACTGGCTGTGTGACCCTGGGCAAGTCACTTAACACTGATTGCCTCAGTTTCCTCATCTGTAAAATGAGCTAGGGAAGGAAATGGCAAACTGCTCCCATCTCTTTGCCACACACACACACACACACACACACACACACACACACACACACACAC
>NW_027185776.1:3346524-3348964 GCF_028583685.1 Petaurus breviceps papuanus | reverse complement strand
CACACACACACACACACACACACACACACACACACACACACACACACACACACACCAGATGGAATCACAAAGAGTTGGATACAAGTGAAACTACTAAATAAAAAGGACAAGCCACATGTGGTTGTTGAAAGTTAGGCTGACTCAGTGACCCAATGTTACCAGCCTTACTTATCAGTCAGAGTTGGGGGAGGCATAACTGAGTTTGCAGCTTTTTGTCATGTATCTCTCCCTGTGAAGTTTGTACCCCTACCTGCAAATTATCATGCTCTTGCTACTTTAGGAAAGAACCAGATGCAAGGACCCTTTTACTGATGTGGATCTCTCTGAATTGTCTTTATCTCATTATGAAAATTACCAGAAAAACTGCCTATCACGAATCCATTTGTTGATCTCTGTTGATCAGTCCATCAACATGTTGCTACCTTGAAGTACATGTAATAAATTCCTTTTAATTCTCATGGTCCTGAGTTTTGCCTCATTAATCAGAGTAAAAGCCCAAACAAAGGATTTTCCTCTCAACAGTGGCTTTCACTATATTTACATACCTCCCCTTCTCAGGTCTCAAGACCCTCCAGGCTGTCTTCTGTCTACCCTGGCCCTCCTCATAGCAATAGCCAGAACTTATCCATACTCAAGTTGCCTTCCTTCACATCAAAACATCCTCTCTGGATCCTAGATAGGTGAATGGACAATCTGATAAATTTCTCAAATCTAAGATTTTAATGGATGATATTAGCTTAAGCTTGAAGCTAAACATTGAAAAGTCTAAGATTCTAGCGACTGGTCCCATCACTTTCTGGCAAATACAGGGAGAGAAGAAATGGAAGCAGTGTCAGATTTTATATTCTTGGGCTCAAAGATCACTGCAAATGATGACTGCAGCCAATGAAATTAAAAGACACTTGGCTCCTTGGAAGGAAAGCTATTACCAGTCTGAATAGCATACTAAAAACCAGAGAGATCACCTTGGAAACAAAGGTCCACATAGTCAAAGCTATGTTTTTTTCCATTAGCAATGTATGGTTGTTAAAGTTGGAATATAAGGAAAGTTGAGCACCACAAAATCGACATTTTCTAATTCTGGTGCTTGAGAAAATTTTTGAGAGTCCCTTGGTCATCAAGGAGATCAAATCAGTCAATGCTTAAAGAAATTAATACAGGCTATTCACTGGAGGTGAAGTTTAAATACTTTGGCCACATAATGAAAAGATGGAATTCATTGGAAAAGATTCTGATGTTGGGAAAGACTGTAGGCAAAAGGAAAAGTGAATGGCAGAGGATGAGATGGATAGATGGTGCTATGGAAACAATGAGTGTGAACTTGGACAGACTTTGAGAGAGACAGCGTAGGACAGAATGGCTTGGGGGTGCTGTGGTCCATGGGGTCATGAAGAGTCCGACACACCTGAATGACTGAATGACAACAATAAAACATGGCTCAATGTGGTACTCTCCCTGATAGGGAGGAAGCAAATGTGGTTTAGTGAAAAGAACATTGTATAAGACTCAGGAGGCCTGGGTTCAAGTCCAAGATTATTAATACTTATAATAATTATTAATAGGCAAGTAGTTTATTCTCTCTCAGTCTCAGTCTACTTCCTTATCTGTAAAATGAGGTTCATAGTGCCTACCCCCAATGAAATTTTGTATCTAAAGTTCTTCTAAAGTCCAAAAATGCTATTATTATTTGCAAACTGCAACATCTTATACAAAAGCAAGAGCTTATCATTCTAGGTAATATTTGTATCTTAACAGAGATGTTTTGCTTTACAGATACTTACTAGCTGCGTGACCCTGGACAAGTCTCTTAACTCTGTTGACCTCAGTTTCCTTATCTGTAAAATGAGCAGAGAAGGAAATGGCAAACCACTCCAGTATCTCTTCTAAGAAAACCCTAAAATGGGATCATGAAGAGTTGAACATGATTTAAAAAAACTGAACAACTATGCTGGAAAGAGGGAGAAAGAGAGAGAGAAGCTGGGCATTCCAGGAGAAGGGATATGGATTCCCATCATATCACATACAAATGCAGTTTGATTCCTACACCTATGGAATGTAGTGCTAGGACTCACCGAGAAGACTTAGGAGGGGAAGGGGGAGCAGAAACACTTGCTATGGCTCAGCTTGCTGCAACAACAGTTGAGCCGAGGAGGCCAATTTTCTCATGTGCCAGTATTTATCAAGTTACTACTTCAGAGTACCAAATGGTACTCCAATATGCACAGCATTTAGTAAGTTATTCCTTTAAGAAATGTGCAAAGGGCAGGTAGGTGGCACAATGGATAGAGCAGTGGTTCTGGAGTCAGGAAGACCTGAATTCAAAGATGACATCTGATGCTTACTAGCTGTGCAACCCTTACTAGCAAGTCATTTAACCCCAATTCTGAAAGAAGAGAAAGAAAGAAAGAAAGAAAGAAAGAAAGAAAGAAAGAAAGAAAGA
>NW_027185776.1:3328784-3346514 GCF_028583685.1 Petaurus breviceps papuanus | reverse complement strand
AAAGAAAGAAAGAAAGAAAGAAAGAAAGAAAGAAAGAAAGAAAGAAAAAAGGGAGGGAGGAAGTAAAGGGAGGGACGGAGGAAGGAATGGAGGGAGGGAGGGAAGGAGGGAGGACGGGAAGGAGGGAGAGAGGAAGGAAGGAAGAGATGGAGGAAAGAAAGAAGGAAGGAAAGAATGGAGGGAGAGAGGAAAGAAGGGAAGGAGGAGAGAAGGAAGGGGAGCGAGGGATGGATGGTGGAAGGGAGGGAGGGAGGAAGAAAAAAGGGAGGGATAGAAGGAAGAAAAAGGGGAGGGATGGGAGGAAGAAAGGAAGGAGAGAAAGAAGAGAAAGCAAAAAGAAGGAAAAAGGAAAAAGTTATTAAGTAATACCTGTGGGTCAGAAAAGGTTAGTCTTTACTCTCTAATAACTAGTTTAAAACTCTAGGTGAATCTGCCTTATTGTGTTTGAGGTGTCTTCATTCTTGAAACAATCTCTGTGTGTGTATCTGTCTGTCTCTTTCTCTCTTGGTCTCAGTCTCTTTCTCTTTTTTAGATATACTTGAAATTTGGGGCTAGTAAACACACCAACAGAGAGTCAGCTTTGGAGTTGGGAAGACCTGAGCTCCAGCATTGCCTCTGATACACACTAGTTATGTGACCATGAGTCATTTACTGAACTACTATGGCTCTAAGGAGTTGTGAACCTATATCAGGGAGAGATTTTTCCACACTGAGAGTTTCCTGTCCTGATGAAATCACAGACGCAACCAGACCCCTTCCTCTAAAGCTGCCAAAATCGATATGCCGTATACTATTCAGGTTGGTGGGTGGTGTCCTTGCAAAGGTTTAAAGGTCCCCTTCCTTCCCCTGTGATCACTCACCACCACACACTCTTCCAGAAGGCTTATATTTGCTTACAGGACCCTTCTGTTCCTCTTTAGGACTGTAATCTTGTTTAAATTCTCCAATTGTGAAAAATCTGGAGGCTGGGAGCTCTGTTAGCTGACCAAAAGGAGAAAAAAAATCGATTCCCAGAAGAGATCAGAGAGCATCTCCCATAGCTATCCCCAGTCAAATATGACAGGGAATTTTCTACACCCCCCCCCCATATATAGACATTTAAAAATTCTCTCTTGAAACAGCAAGATCTTACCAACCCAGTGGTTCTACTGTCACCCTGCTGATGGTCTTCCATTCAAAAGAAAGTTAAAAAGTTAAGGTTGGAGGCTGAAAACTTTCAGCAAATATTTGCTATTCCAAAGTGTGGGGATCTGATTGGGCTGTTACTAATTAACTTCAGGGATGAGTGCAGGAAAATAGGAGGCCAGGGGCAGGGCTGATCTCCTCATACGTGTGAACCAGGTCATCCTTGGCATCTATAGTACCCTGAGATTATATATACATGTGTTCGTATGTATATACCGTGTTTCCCCGATAATAAGACCTATCCCGAAAATAAGCCCTCCCCTTACTGTGTAAGATTCCTCTAAAATAAGCCCTCCCCCGAAAATAAGCCCTATTGAGATTGCTACTGTAGTGAAGGTGATCCCCTGTGCTACACGCTACATTACAGTACCCTCTGTATGCACCGTCCCCCCCGCCCCGTGAAACGCACGCCGCACTCCGAGCTGCATCCAATCAGAGCTGCAGCAGTGAGCGCGTCATCCTGTTCTTCCCCAGTGATTTGCTTGCTGGCGCCATTGAGAGCAGTGCCGCAGAGGAGAGCTGAGGCAGGACAACATAAGCCCTCCCCTGAAAATAAGCCCTCTGGTGTTTTTCTTTCCAAAAAAATAATAAGACAGTGTCTTATTATCGGGGAAACACGGTATGTATGTATAATAGTATCCAGAGCCAAGAAACTTTTTCCACCCAAATCCTCCTAAGCTTGCTAGCAAGGGCCTGAAACTGTACCATGAGCACTGTGACTTTACTTTAAGATTCTAAACTTTATTAGAATGTAAAGTGTCCTGAGGCTGGAGGGATACTTTTAGATATTAGTATATGATATTTGAGCTGCAAGGGCACACCCTCACTTTATATATGAAGAAATTTGGGCCCAAATAGTGATTTGCCCATCATTTGTTGTTGTTATTCAATCTTTTTTCAGTCATGTTCATCTGTTTATGAGCCCATTTGGGGTTTTCTTGGCAAAGATTCCTTCTGCAGCTCATTTTATGGATGAGGAAACTGAGGCAAACAGGGATAAGTGACTTACTCAGGGTCACATGGCTAGTGTCTAATATCAGCTTTAAACTCGGGAAAGTCTTCCTAACTCGAGGCCTGAAACTCTATCCACTGTGCCACCTAGCTGCCCACCATTACATAGATAATAAGCAAGAAAGCTGGAATTCAGACCTGGTCCTCTACCTCCAGTTCAAGGATTCTCTTCATTGTAACTCTCCAGAAGGCATGGGGCTACAGATGGAGAGAGAGGAAAGAAAAAGGAGCCTAAGGATATTCCAAAGAAAAACTCCACAGTTTTTCTAAAGGATTCTAGATTATTAGTGTTATAAAGGACCTCACAGATCATCTAACCCGACACCATTTTGACAGAGGGAAACTGAGGCTCAGGGAGATGTGGTTTGCTTCACTTCTTCATAAGAGACTAGAGCAAAGGAAGAAAGAAGGAATAATGAAGAGGGGCTTTGAAGTGTGATGAGTGGAAGCCTGTTAATGGTCAATGACCTCTCTTGTAAAAGAGAGGGGTAAGGTCCTCTGATAACAGGAATCACAGGAGCAGAAATGGGGAACTGGAAAACCCTCAGAGACTGACCAGCTAGTCGAATCCATCCATTTTACAGATGAGGAAAATGACGCCCAGGGAGGTTGACAGTTTTTGCCGAAGAGGAAAGTGAGGTTCAAAGAGGTTAACAGCTTTTACAGATGAGGAAATGATGCCTAAAGTCACACAGATTGTAAGCATCATGGTGGAATTTGAACCCTGGTCCTCTGTCTGAGTGGAAAGGACCAGTGTTCTTTCCACCATGAGGAAGAGGAGGTGGTATAATAAGTATGAGGAGAAAGATCTGGGAAAGCTGTTCAGGTAAGCGTGATAGAAAATCAATGGACAGAAAAATAAAAAGATTGCCATGTAACCATGATGGACAAACTGAGATCAGATAGCATAAATTCAGAGGGAACCCAGCTACATGGCAGCAAGTGAGCGACTTTCTCCTGGTACATTCAGTAGTATGTTAATAAAATCAGAAAAAGCAGAAGGCAGAAATAACCCAGTGTGGAGGCTACATCATGTGACCAGAGATAGGACCAGGGGCCAAGAGACCCAAGAGAACCTGAAAATCTATTGATGAATTTATGATCCAGGCTGCTGGAGGCAGGAGAGTGAGATCAGACTAGCAAGTGTTATAGACTGGGAGAGGCTAGGTAGTGCAGTGAATAGAGCACTGGCCCTGGAGTCAGGAGGACCTGAGTTCAAATCCGGTCTCAGACACTTAACACTTACTAGCCGTGTGACCTTGGACAAGTCACTTAACCCAGTTGTCCTGCCTTCCCCTCTCCAAAAAAAAAAAAGCAAAACAAAAAGTGTTATAGACTGGGGGAACAGGTTGAGGTGAAGGGGTTGATGGTCTGGTAAGAATGAAGGGCCCTTAGGGGCGGCCAGGTAGCACAGCGAGTAAGAGCACTGGCCCCAGTGTCAGGATAACCTGGGGATGGAATCCGGGCTCAGATACTCAGCACCCACCCAGAAACACCTGGCCGTGTAACCTTGAGCAAGTTACTTAACCCCTATTGCTTAAAAAAAAAAAAAAGGAAGAATGAAGGGCCCTTAGAAGAGAGAAGATGAAGCAGATATTGAAGAATAGGAGGTTTTGGTTAGAGAGAAATTTCAGAGTTGTAAATCATGGAGACGGAACAATTATAAGAAATGATCAAATCATGTACACGCGTGTGTATGTGTGTGTATGTGATTGTTATTATGTGTGCATGTCTGTGTGTGTTAGTATGTGTGTGTCTCTGTGTATATGTGTGTATGTTAGTGTTGGTGTGTGTGTATGTCTGTGTTAGTATGTATGTGTCAGTGTGTTTGTGCGTGTGTGAGTGTTAATGTTTGTGTGTGTGTATGTGTAGTAGTACAGGTCAAATGCAACTGATGATCTCGTAAGTCTAGTAAGTTGGTGAGCTGGGGGGTGAGAGAATTCAAGGGGACGTCAGCCTCCCTGGCACATAGTAGATGCCTAATAAATATCGATTGGTTGATTGATTGATTCATGTACACTGAAGTCCAGAAGTATGAGGGAAGGAGTTGGGGTGAAGAGGAAGACAGTGAGCCCTCCTGTATTAAACTCTCTGAGACCTGGGGCCATTGCCACTGGACTCAGATGGTTCTAGAAGAGAGAGGCTGATGACTTTGTATTGCTCAGCCTGACTTCAATCCAATCTAATCCCAAGCCAAGACATCAGCCTCATGATGTCATTGGTCCTCTTTGAGAAGGAAGGATGAACAGCAACAAAACTGAGAAAAGAAGGTAGGTGAATTGGATGGCCTCAGATGACTGTTGGAACCGGGAAATCATCGGGTCATGGATTTATAGCCAGGAGGGAGCTTAGAGGTGATTCAGTCAGACCTCCTCATTTTATAGGTGAGGAAACAGGCTGAGAAAAGTGAACTGTCTTGCCGAGGGACATAGACCTAATAAGTACCAAAGGCAGGATTTGAACTCAGGCTTAACCAAGGCCAACCACTGCCAAATCCAACCAAGTTGCCTTTGGCTAGAAAGGACCTCCTCCTCCCACCCCAACCCCGAAAGGGAGGTTGACAATTAAGGAATAGCCTAGAATAGTGGTGGGGCTGAGGCCTGGAGTCCACATGTGGCCCTGCAGATCCTCAAGTACAGCCCTTTGAATGAACCCTTTGAATGAAACTTCACAGAAAAAATCCTTGTAAACACCATGCCCCTCCAGGCACCCCCTTCCTATCTCCTATCCTTTTTTGGTACATGCATTGCATTATTAGTATCCCTTACTTATTTTACTTTACTATAAGAAGCCTCTCAAAAAATAGGAATAATCTATAAATGTTTGTAATGTAAGAATAAAGTTGATCAGAAGTCCTTTTAATTAAAAAAAAAAAAAGGACAAACATCAGGTCCAGGAATTTCAGATCAAATTTGAATTCCAGTTTTTAAACAGAGAAAGAGAGAGACATGCATCTAATTTGGAATCAAGGGGCTATTTCCCCACCCCAACCCCACTGAAATTGCCACATAAACTCCTCAGTACTACCTTTGCCACTGTATACAATTAAGAACTTGGTATCTGACAGAAGGGCAGCTAACAGTGCAGTGGATAGAATTTTTGCCCTTGAGTCAGGAGGACCTGAATTCAAATCTGACCTCTGACATTCACTAGCTGTGTGATCTTGGGCAAGTCACTTAACCCTAGTTGTCCTGCCTTTCCCCCTCAAAAAAAAAAAAGAAAAAGAAAACCCCAATTGCGGCCATGAAGAGTCAAACATGACTGAAATGACTGAACAACAATTATCTTTCATAAGCAGTGGGGTTTTTTTTTATACTCCTTAACACAAGCCCCAGAACCACAGAAAATCAGAGCTGAGAGAGTATTAGATGGTGAGAACAAAGAATGTCAGCATTTGGACAAACTTAGAATCATAGAACCCCAGTAAAGTGTCTTTACACATATGTTAAGAAAGAGAAAAGGTCTGGACGTTTGATTGCATTGGTGAAGGTGGTTCCCAGGAAGGAACTTCCTCATCCAGCACATGTCATCACCTTCTCTGCAAATTATAAAGCCCATCCTTCCCCTTTTAGAAATATTAAGAAAGCATTTAAACATGATCTTAGTCTTAAAATGCAGAACGAGACATCACTATTGAGGGAGTTTGTTTTGCTTGAATGTGCATATTTGCTACAAGGTTTTCATTTTTTTCTTTTCTTTTCCCATTGAGTTGGGGCAGATTGGAGGGAGAAAAAATAAGTGCTTGTTAATTGTTTTTTTAATAAAATTTTAAAGAATCCTAATCTGAAGCCTCTGGAGTAATCTGGGAGAGAAAGGCAGGGAGAGTAATCTGGGAGAGAATCTTTATCAGTGTTTAAAACAAAGTCTTGCTCCACCTTCTCTCTAATTGACCCCTCCCTTGAAATAATTAGGGTGGTGATTAAACAAGGGGAAAAGAAAGGAACAAACATTTGTTAAGCTCCTATGTACCAGGTGCTCTGCAATTATTATCTCATTTTATCTTCACAATAACCCTGGG
Organism: Petaurus breviceps papuanus; assembly: GCF_028583685.1. NCBI lineage: Eukaryota > Metazoa > Chordata > Mammalia > Diprotodontia > Petauridae > Petaurus > Petaurus breviceps. The sequence continues at coordinate 3,340,300 of NW_027185776.1, read as the reverse complement.
AAGTGGTTGCTCTAACTATCCCCATTTTACAGATGAAGAAACTAAGGCAGAAGAAGTTTATTGATACTCAAGATCATACTGCTATTAAGTGTCTGAGGCCACATTTGAGCTCTGGTCTTCCTTTCCAGTGCTTTGACACATTTCATCACCTAGGTGGCTCAAAGGACAGGGTCTATTTTTTATATACTTTCTCCATGTCTTGAAGGGATAAGGGTAATGATACACCTAAAAGAAGAAAGAAGTCTCTGTGCTTACTTCAGTTAATTGGAAGGTAGGAGCATATTGGCTATCTGGAAAGGGGAATCCTTACACTGAGTAATCAGAAAAGGACTGATTTCAGGAAAGTGATTTTGCAAGAGTTGGCTGAAAGTTCAATGACTATGGTTCTGTTTAATGAAACAAACTTTTAACTGAACTATCTCCTAAACTCAGCCCTGGCTCAATCATTACTGAAAAATATTCCTTGTTCAATAGTCCTACAAATTGGGACTTGAAAATGATTTGTGAGAAAGAGATGTCCAAAACATGTCAGTTTGTACATTTCTCTCTAAGCAGAATAATGATGGGATTAGAATAACGATAAATTAATTAAGATGATTTCTGGTAGATTTGTACCTACAATACAGAATACAGCATTAATTTGTTTTTCTTTGACAAGTCTTAGGTGCTCAGAGCACTGAAAGGTGACTTGCCTGTGGTTGTATAACCCATATATGTCAAAGGCAAGACTTAAAATCAGGTTCTCCCAGGTATGAGCTTTCTATCCACCATGACACACTGCCTCCTGCTAACAAAAGCAAAAAGAAGAGAGAAAACCACAATCTTTGCTCTAAACTTACCATATTATGAGATCACATACTTAGAACTGGAAGAGACCTTACAAACCATAATAATTAATAATTACTAGCTTTTATACAGTGATTTTCAGGCCGCTAGGTGGTGCAGTGGCTAGTGCTGTGCCTGGAGCCAAGAAGACTCATCTTCCTGGGTTCAAATCTAGCCTCAGACACTTACAAACTATAAGAGGGCAAGTCACTTAACCTCTTCTATAAAATGAGCTAGAGAAGGAAATGGCAAACCACTTTAGTATCATTGCCAAGAAAACCCCAAATGGGGTCACAAAGAATCAGACACAACATAGTGCTTTAAGATCTGCAAAGTTCTTTACAAAAAGTAACCCATTTGGTACTACAGTGGAATTTTGAGGGGACTCAAGAGGGTCAGTACTCACCAATCTGTGTTCTTGAGATCAGATTCAGATAATAGCAGCAAGGAGTCAATTAGGAGTGAAGCAAGAAGTCATTTATTCCTGTCTGCCTGGGTAGATACCAAGATGGAAGGCATCTATAATGAGCCTGATGTAAGAGGTTCCTTATAGACATCCCTTTAGGGCATCATTCATAAGTATTATTCAAAGTAACATGTATGAAACAAAGAAAAGAAAGAGGGCTATTCATAAAACAGAGGTAGTTATACAAAATATATTATACCTGGAAAATGTGTATTATTAATTATAGGAGAGAGATAAGGGAGATATAGATTGAGTCTAAATCAAAGAAATCTGCCCATTGGACAAGACCAGGAGGAGAACTTTCCCAGGGTTCTGGAATCCTTCCCCCTCAGTAACTAAGTCTTTTTGTATCTATAACAGGCAAAAAGGAACTAGGCTAAAGGACACTGACTGTTACAACCAGTGTTGAGTTCACTAACGGTCATTGATAGCAAAATGACTGATATAGAACAAGATGGAGGCAACATCCCTTATAGCAAGGCTATTTCTAAGTGGAGGAGGATCTTTGCATTCCACAAACATGTCAAGGAAGTTCATGGGGCAATACCAGGGGATTTGGTAAGGGATATTAGGGCAAGGGAGGAGAGGAGGCTCACTGGAGGCCACCATGCTTAGGAAGCTTGCTGAAATCAGTCTCTGAGGTTCACCTTGGGGGAGGGGAGAGGTAATTTTGTCCACTTCTCCCACAACACTCACAACAGCCCTGGGAGGTAGGTGCTAATATAGTCACTTAGACTGAGAGATGCCAATGTGTGAGGTGGGATTTGAACTCAGGATTTCCTGACATCAAGTCCAGTACTCTGTTTATTGTGCCATCCAGTTTAACCTCTTCTTCAATCTGTAACCTCTAGATTAATCTGAGAGACAAATCTTATTTCATGATTAATATTTAATACAATGTCTTTCCTACCCTCCACCATACACATACCACTGATTGACTACTCCCTTAAAATAGTTAAGGTAATAAATAGACAAAAGGAAGGGAACAAACATTTATTAAGTTCCTGCTGTGGGTCAAGTGCTTTGCAAGTACTATCTCATTTTATCCTCAAAATAACCCTTAGAAGTAGGTGCTCTTATTATCCCCATTTTACAGTTGAGGAAGCTGAGGCGGGCAGAAGTTTAGTGACTTACCCAGGGTAACACAGCTATTAAGTATCTTAAATCAAATTTGAACTCAGCTCTTCCTGATACTACACCCAGGGCTCTATCCATTGTATCACTGAGTCAAAGAGAAGATGGAGTCACTTGCCTGGTACTACACAGCCAGTAAATGTTTGTGGTAGGGTTTGAACCTAAGTCAGCCTGACTCTACTAGACCCAGCACTTTAGCCATGAGGCCACCTTCCTTCATGCTAACTAAAGCAAAATAAATAGGAAGAAAAATGAAATTCTCCCCACCTCAAACATTCTATGAAATTAATGACTATTAAATAGAAAATGAAAAAAAATAATTCATTTGTTATGAAATAAAGGGGTTCAGAAGCTTATGAAAAATGGTGACTATTTTTTAAACAATCATTAGATCAGAAATGTAAGAAACTAGATGTTTTTCTGATACAGTTCAGTTACTCCATTGTTTGTCAGATTGAGCAATGTAGTTAAATTAAAATACACATCTGAAGCTCCCTTTCCTTTTCTTAAGTAAGGAAGGAAATCTCACTAGCCTGGCTTAAGGGAAATAGCACTAGGTCAAGAGGGAGGAGATCAACCTTTTAGTTCTGACTCTGACACTAACTTGCCCTGTCTCTGGAAAGTCACCTTCTCTGTTGTAGCCTGAGTTTCTTCTGTAAAAAGAAGAAAGAAAACAAGTATTTTTTAATGCCTACTCTGTGCCAGGCACTACATTACAATGCCCTGGAAGACAGAGATTATCATTATTTCCATTTTTTTGCACATGAGGAAACTGAGGCATATAGAGATTAAGTGGTTTACCCAGGATTATATAGCTAGCAAGTATCTGAGGCTGGATTTGAACTCATCTCCCTGATTCCAAGCTTAGCACTCTGTCCAAAAGGCCACCTAGCTGCCTACAATCAGAGTATTGGATTAGTAAACTTTAAGACCCCCTCTACCCCTAAAATTCTATGACTTTATAAAAAGTTTATCCAATATATATCAGTTGTTTTTGATTTGTTTTATGAATGAAAGTAGAGTTTCAGGACAATTAATGTGTGTGTCCCCCCTGCTCCCTCCTTACTGCCCCCCCCCCATGCATGGAATGGATTAGAAGGGGAGAAAAATGGAGATAATGAAAGTGACCTGAGGAATTAATGAAATGAAGGACTGTGGGAATTCCCTCCTTCTGCCCTAATTCCTTCCCCTTCACACCGGGTAGGGGCAGTGGTTCGCCTCTTTAGGAGGGGATGAGTAGTTTTCCATTCCTGAAACAATAACAGGGAGGGGGTCGCCCAGCATTCCTTAAGTTCTGAGGACAGAGATAAGGAAGGACCAAGGTCAACAAAACAGAAGAAATAATAAGCAGCAACAGGGTGGTTAAAGTGCTTTCCACTTTTAAGAGCATTTTCTACACAGATTATCTGACACGAGCCCCACAACAAGCCTGGAGGGAGCAGGCAGGGCAGAGAGGTTTAGCCTCCTTTTGATCCCCATCACTGTGTGTCCCTCAAGGCTCAGCTCATATGTCGCCTCCCTCATGATGTCTTCCCTGATTCCTCTCCCTCATCGGATCTCCAGCTCTCCCTTTACACACTTATATTTGAATTGGTATTTTATTTGTCTATGTCCATGTCATTTCCCTCTGCTCCAAGGATGATGCTTTATTTGTCTTTGCATCTCCCCTCATGACTAGAACATGGATCTGCACAAAGAAGCTTCTTAATAAGTGATTAAGTAAATGAATGAACAGGTAAGGAACAGTCAGTTTGGCAAAGGGAAGTGACTTGTCCATGACCCTACAGCAAGGAATCAACAAGCATTTAAATATCTACAATCCGAATGGCACCAAAAATTGGCAGGAAAATCGGGGCTGTATCCAGGACGCCCCCCGCCCCCATCTCTCTGTCTCTCTCTTTGTCTTTCTTCATCTCTCTGTCTCTCTCTCTCTCTCCCCGTTTCTGTCTCTCTCCATCTCTCTCTGTCTCTGTCTCTCTTTGTCTCTCCCTCTCTCTCCTTCCCTCCTTCTCTGTCTCCGACTCTCTCCTTCTACCTCTTCTTTGTCTCTTTCTGTCTCTTTCTCTTTCTTCTCTCTCCACTCTTCTTTTTCTTTTCTCTCTCTTAACTCTTCTGTTTCTTTTCTTTATCTTTCTCTAAATCTCTGTATTTTTTTCCTCTTTCTCTCTCCTTTGTTCTTTGTCTCTTCCCTCTCCTCTCAATGTCTCTGTCTCTCTTCTCTCCCCCCATTTCTCTGTCTCTCCTCTCCTTTCTCCCTCCCTTCTTCTCTCTCCCCCTCTATTTCTCTTTGTCCCTCCTCTCTCTTCTCTCTCTCTGTCTCTCCTCTCACTGTCTCCTCTCCTTTCTCTTCCCTGCTGCTTTCTGGCCAGTTGACACCTTGGTGGATCACCTTCTTCCTTGAAAACTCCTTGCTCTGCTGTTTTAGAGTTCTTCTGGGAACACTTTTTTTCTACAAAATTAGCTTCCAAAATTTCCCCCACCAGCAATTTTTGGTAATTACTTGTGATCAGCTATTGCTTTGAAACCACCCAGCTGGCTGGGATAAAAGAGAATGCAGAGTCTGCAGTTTCTTGAAATTTTCTTTGATCTCTTCAGATCCAAAGGAATGGGGAGCAGTGTGGGTGGAATTATGCCAGAAGCATCTGAGTCATTCAAACTGTCCATGGATGAAGGTGGTGAGGTGGGAGTATGGGATTGGGATGTGGTATGTCTATGTAACTTTTCCTTGCCTTTGACAAAAGTGAAGTAGCCCTTCTAAATCAGAAAGTTGTCAGCCCCTAACAGAACAATTTGGAGGAGAGTGGATGGAGGAAGTAAGTAAAACAACAAAAACAAATAGTAAGAAAGCTGTCAGAACTGGACAGATTATCTAGCCAAATGTCCTCACTGTACCCATGAGGAAATGAGTCCCAAAGAGATGAAGTGACTTTCTCACTGTAACACCATAAATGGCAAAAATCCAGATCTGAAGCCAAGTCTCCTAAATCCCATTTCAATGTTCTTCCTACCACACTAGAATGCTTTTCTGCTTCAGCCTCCTACATTCTTTGTATGACTCTTGATTGTTGTAGATACTCATAAATACCCCCAAACCCCACAATGACAAAATGAAGAGAGAAGACCAAGGTCCTAATACCTGTGACCAAGATTCCCAGTCTAAAGAGAGAGAAAGAGACACTTAGATGGTGCGGTGGATAGAACACCGGCCCTGGAGTCAGGAGGATCTGAGTTCAAATCTAGCCTGTTAGCTGTGTGACCTTGGGCAAGTCACTTAACTTTGTCTTTCTAAAAAAAAAAGAGAGGAAAGAGACGTAGAGAAACTCAGAGAAACAGAGAGAGACAAAGATAAGAGACAGAGGAGTTAAAGAAGAGAGAGAAAAATGAAAAAGGAGAGAAGGCAGAGAGAGAGAGAGAGAGAGTGAAACAGAGATTACCAACCTAAATCATTTGGGTTCAAACAATTCCTGCTACTTCCTTGGGCCACCACATTCTCTCATCATCAAGTATAGACCAATTTTTCTAGATAATATCCATTTTCTTACTCTCTGATGCCACCACATAGCCCAGTCAAAGTGTCTTCAGCTCACCCAAGGAATGCCTCTCCTGCTTTGGTACATGGCACCACCTTCTCTTCACCCTTCAACCAGCCTCTCAGCATTTGATTACTCTATTATTCAGACACTTGAGGATTTGGGTTACTTTTTGGGTAAATATGTTTTATACTTCTTTGCATCCTCCATAATGTGCTTTATTGGGAATGTGGGGTAAGCGATGCCTTAAGTCTCTCCTAACCTAATGAGTCTTGCCAAGTAATAGGCAGAAACCTTCTTGGAAGGTTTAATTCTATAGAGATATGAAATGGCAAGGGTTATGGGATGTCAGAGCTAGAAGGAACCTCAGAGTATAGAAGAGGTGTATATGAATGTAATGGAATACTACTGTGCTATAAGAAATGATGAACAGGCAGACTTCAGAAAGACCTGCAAAGATTTGTATGAACGGATGCTGATTGAAGTGAGCAGAACCAGAAGGACATTGTACACAGTAACAGCCACAGTGTGCAATGACTGATTTTGATAGACTTAGCCCTTCTCAGTAATGCAAGGACCTAAAACAATTCCAAAGGGTTCATGATAGAAAATGCCATCCACATCCAGAGAAAGAACTATGGAGTCTGAATGCAGAGTGAAGCAAACTATTTTCTTTTTTTGTTTTGTTTTGTTTTTTCTTTCTCATGGTTTCTCCTATTCATTATAATTTTTCTATATAACATGACTAATGTAAAAATATGCTTAATAGGAATGTATATGTAAAGTCTATATTAGATTACAGGCTGTCTTGGAGGGGAAAAAAATTAAAACTTATGGAAGTAAATGTTGAAAACAAAATATAAATAAATTTTTTTGAAAAAGAATATTGGAAAGGTAAAGATCAGCTGGTTCAACTCTCATTTAATAGACAGGGGAAATGAGGTCCATAGAGGGAAATGAATTGCCCAAGGTCATAGTCTTCCCTTTTTCATTCTCAGTCAAAAAAGGAAAAGAGAAAAAGAAATTATTTTCTGCTGCAGGAACCAATGAAAGCTAGTTAGAAAGAGGTCTTTTCTCCAGAGAGAGGAGGATCTGTGGCTAGAAGCAGCTAAAAAGACCAGTGATGACCCATGAACCATCTCCTGACATGAGATGAATTCTAGGGATGCCTCAGTTTATCCTTATCTAACCTCATCACAATGTGTTCAAAGATAACACAGGTTTTACTCCACCTCGACAAGAGCACAAAGACTCCAAATGCTTTTGTCTACCCCTTCATCCTAAGAGCTCCAGGCCATCCAGAGTTGGTCTGTGTTTGGACAGGGATGACTTCTTGGGAGTAGCTACCTGTGGGCCTTCTCCCAGAGCCAGACCAAGATTAGGACCTAAGTTTGTTGGTGTGGCAAATGCACATCTCCTTGTGCCCTTTTTGTGAATGATAATTCCACCAGTGGTTTGCAAGCTGTTAATCAATGCTACAGTTAAGTCTTGGTAAACATAACTGTGTTTCTCTTCCTTGACCTGTCCCTTGTAAACTGACCTTGTGAACCAAGCTGAAGCAATGTCAAGAAAAGAAGGAAAGAATGTAAATGTCTTCCTGATATAATTGATATAGTAAGATATAATTGAAAGTAAAGTTAGGGTTCCTAACAACACAAAAGAGGGAATTTCAAGAGCACCATAATACTATGAGTGATGCATTTATCAGGCTGTGGCCCTAGAAAGGACTTATAGCATGTTGGACTGAAAGCAATCTTGGAAATCATCTCATCTAATCCCCTGATTTTATAAATAGGAAACTGAGGCTCAGAATGGAGAGGGGACTTGCCAAAGGGCAAAGACGGCAGAGAGACTCTGTTCCTCTAATTCCAAATCCAGTCTTCCTTTTGTTATCCCAATGAACCCTGTGGCTGTGTTGAATAAGAATACAGGAACATATAAGAAATGATAACTATGAAGAATTCAGAAAATCTATGGGAAAACATATTAACTGATGAAGAATGAGGTAAGCAGAAACAAGAAAACAATATATGCAATGGTATCAAAGTAGAAAGAACAACAGCAAGAACAGCCATGAACATTATGTAACTATAATAACCAAGTATGGCCCCCAAGAAAAGGCTGGGTGGGGTGTGTTATGGGATTTAAAGATCTTCCATGCCCCATTGGACTTGCTGACGTAGCAGAAAGGGGCGGAGCAAGAGGAAGTGGAAGCTACGCTAGAGTTCCTGTGGTGGCTAGCAGTGGTGGCGATGGCGGCGGCAGCAGCAGCAGAGGCAGTGGAAGCACGAACCCCTTTTTGAGTCAGCCAGAATTTCTGCTAAGGACTCCTGCTGAGGACTGCCAGGGACCGGAGCTGCTGGGAGTGCACTTCCTGGACGCTGGGTGGTTGCTGTGAGTGGGGAGAGGAGGACCTTTGCCTGAGGTAGCCTGTTCTGTTTTAAAGGCTTGAGAATGTGGGTGCTTTCTACTTTATCTACCTGTGCCAATTTCATAACTACTCTGATGGCTTTGACTTTCTGGTTTGGGGACTCAGTCTTTTGGTATTTTAATAAATGTTCTAGCTTATTCCCCCATATAGAAAGCCTGATATATTTTGTGATTGATAACTACATCAGCATATCTGTAATTACCGTAGGCATTGTGAATATTGCATTGCTGATACAGGGTGGTATGCATGTGGAATATGGGATAAGCTGTCTCTCTGTCTGTGTCTCTCTCTTTGTGTTACAAGGGATGGCTCACTAAACTGAAGAGGGGAGAAGGGCACGTTAAGAAGTGAAGATATAAAAACAAAAGGTATCAATAAAAATTAAAGATAAAAGACTCTAGGCATAGCTTTATACTTGTCAGAATACTTTTACATTCATTGTTTAATTTGGGCCACAAAGCAATCCCATTGTTGATGATGAAAGTGGGGTCAGGGAAGAATTATCTCCATTTTACAGAAGAAAAATAGAAGAACACTGAGGTGAATGTAGGAAGTGGAAATGCTCCAAGTGAAAACCAGGTCTCCCGATTCCCAGTCTAATCATTTTCCACAATGTGACATACAACGCTGCCTCTTCAGTTCAACATCTTCTGTCTAGGCACTTATATGGGGTTCATGATTTTTCCCAGGAAGAGAGAGCTCCAGGTGAAGTGATCAAACACAACAAACAGAAAAGGTCTGTCGAACTTGATGACTGGATGATGTGAACTGAATATCATGTTTACTCCAGTGCCTGCGGGTGCCTCCCTGCCTTCTTCATCAATGCTGAGTACAGCCTTATGGAGGACCTGTGAAAGAGAAATGAATGGGCCAATCAATAACAAGAATGATGCCATTCATAATTAGCATCATCATATTTGCAAAGTATTTTATATATGTTAATTCATTTTCTCAACTAATTAGCAATATTTACACTAACTCCCATTTCTATTTTGCTGTTTATTTATATAAAGTACTTTCCATGGGCACGGTGAGGCTGGTAACGCAGATTATACAGAGAAGAAAACTGAAGGTCGCAGAGGTTGTTACTGGTTCAACTTCACAAAACTCCCAAGATGAAATCCTGGTATAGAGTGAAGAGGGCCATATAGAGAGTCAATAAATCAATCAAAAAGCATTTATTAAGCACTCTCTATGTACCTGGATAAGTCACCAGAAATACAGAGAACACAGTAAGGTTCAAAGGACATCTTTAATATTTATTGTTGTTCAGTTGTCTCAGTTGTGTCTGGCTCTTTGTGACCATATTGGAGTTTTCTTGGCAAAAATACTGCAAAACTTTGCCATTTCTTTCTCCAGTTCATTTTGACAGATAAGGAGAGTGAGGCAAATGGAGCTGTGTGACTTGCCAAGTGTCACACAGCTGGTAAGTGTCTTAGGCTGGATTTGAACTCATGAAAATGAGTCTTCTTTATTCCAAGCTCAGGGTCACACATCCAGTATGTGTCAGAGGTGATTTGCAAAGTGCAGACTTCTTACTCCACTGATATCCTGGAGCTTGACTTCCTAACTTCTGCCATGACAGGTTACTGCTCCACTGCACATAGCATGGTGGTTAAAGCACCAGGCCTGGAGTCAGGAAGAGATGAATTCAAATCTGGCCTCAAATACTTATAAGCTATGTGATCCTGGATAAGTCACTTAACCTCTGTTTGCCTCAATTTCCTTATCTGTAAAATGGGGGTACTAATAGCACCTATCTTCCAGGGTTCTTGTGAGTATCAAATGAGAAGATATTTCTAAAGTGCCTAACACAATACCGGGAATGTAGTAAGTACTATATAAATGTTAGCTATCATCAGCAGCATCATCGTTATTATTATTTCTATTATGAATTCATGTTTATTTATAAGTTTATTCAGAGTGCCTCTGCCTTATATTAATAGCCACATAGGTGATTTTGACTTTGTATTCTTCTTTATCAAAGACATCAGTTTTATTTTACAATTACATTGTTCTATCTTTACGCCAGTTTTTTTCTCAGTTTCTTTGAAATACTCTTCTGCAACTTTTATTGATTTAACTATTATAGCCCTCCAAGAGTATTGATAAAGTAGGATTGTAGGATCATAAATTTCAAGCTAGAAAGGGCCTTAGAGGCCATCTTACTCCAAATCCCTCATTTTCCAAAAAAGGAAACAGACTGAAAAAGGAGGTTAAGTGACTTGATCACAGTTACATAGGTAGTTAGTGAAAGGGGTATTATTTAAATTCAGGTCCTCTGATTCAAAATTTAGTGCTCTTCCCACTTTATCTTTCCTTATGTTAGTAATTGTTTGATCTTGGTTATTTTAAAGACTTATTCTTTTGGCTTGGAGATTGATTGTCCAAAACTTCCTTGAAGTTCTGTAAACTTTTCAAATTCTTTTTGTTGATGAAATTCCCATCTCCTAGCTCCATAGAGTATGATAAGTTTTGCGAGGCAAAATTTTCAGCTCATGGCCCAAACCTCTTAACTTAGGAAATGTTGTATTCTAATTTTTGTGCATGAAAAGTCTACCATGATCCTAATTTGTTCGGTAAATGATTTTTAAATCCTTTGTTTTGAAAACATATCATTTTTCCTTGTATTTATAAGTCTGGAATTTAACTATGATATGTCTAGACATGTTAAGTCTTCTGGTGTCCTGTGCATTCTCTCTAGATAAGAAGTTTCCTTTGATTTCCTGAAATGTAACTCCCAAATTCTTTCGTTTTCCTGTGTTCTCTGAGATGTCCATAATCCTTACATTGCCGACTCATGGTCTATCTCTTGGCCTGCCATTCAGATCTATGTGTTTTCTAACAGTTTAGATAACTAATTAATTTTTCTAAACCTATCTTTAAAGCTGGTCTGTATTATTGCTTCCCATTTTCCACTACAATAATTCTATTTGCTGCTTCTATGAGTTTGTCTTATTTTAGATTTTCAGTTGTGTTTTTCACATTGGTCATTTCTCATATTTTTTCATCCTTATTTAAAAAAGGCTGTGTAGTATTATGGACAGAAAGGTAGCCTCTGAGCCAGAAAACCTGGGTTCAAGTCCTACTTACCTCTCTCTCTCTCTCTCTCTCTCTCTCTCTCTCTCTC
>NW_027185776.1:3301205-3328384 GCF_028583685.1 Petaurus breviceps papuanus | reverse complement strand
CTCTCTCTCTCTCTCTCTCTCTCTCTCTCTCTCTCTCTCTCTCTCTCACACACACACACACACACACACACACACACACACACACACACACACACACATACATTGCCTATGTGACCCTTACCATATCACTGAACTTCTAAGTGCTCTTAGCAACTCATCAACAATGTCAGTTACAGCGAAGGTGCTGATCTTTATTAGCAAATTTCCTCACTATGAATTCCTCATACCAATGAAATAACAGATCAAGGATCTTATCTATCTATAAGGATCTTAAACCTTATTTAATTTTTAACTGTTTTTTTACTTTCTGTAAATGCTTCTTTTATCTGGCCTCCTGATTTTCTTCCTTATACTCCCCGCCCCCCACACACACACCTTCCTGGTTTTACTGTGAGAGAGAGGGACACAGGTATGGGAATTAGGTACCTTCTTTCTGGGCATTCTGTGAACTGATCAAATTAAAGTGACTCCACGGAGCAGATCAGTCTGCAATATTTTGAGGAAAACTCTGACGGTCCAGCTCTAGACTCTATGAGTCAAGTTCATTCATGATGACTTTGGTGGCCTCTGTTCAGATCTGGACCTCAGCCCTGGCTGCTTAATTTAATGTCCCTGACAGGTCCAAGTGGGCCTTTTCCAAGTCACATTTTGCAGATGCTATGTACAACATATTTAGGACATTACTTCTTTTGCTAGTAGTTAAACAGAGGAATAAGGATTCACCATACCAGAGCTGCAGCTCATGCAATATTTAGTGGACTGGCATTCTCAGCATACAAAGCAATCATACCAGGCTTCAGCACCTGGAGTCTGGGAATTGATTGGGTGGCCAGAATCCCTAGGTTGGAACATGTGATGGATTCTCAATGGCTGGCTTGAAATACACCAAAAAGGAGGAGGTGAAGGTGGAGGACACATAGCCAGGGTGGCTACAGCCAGGGTAAGGCTGTGGGAAGGACAGTGGCAACCCAGGCTACCCTTTACACAGAAGCAGGTGGGCAGCCTAGGAAAAGAAATTCTTCACTGGTTTCTTTGGCTATGATATTTATCCACCAGAAGACGTCTCTTAGGATATCTTGTGGGGTTTCTTCTTTCTACTTATTCTGTTCCTGAATGTTAACCACTTTTGTTCTGTAATATTTTTTAACTGTATCTTCACTTTGCTCATTTTAGAAAGTTATGGTTGGTTTTTACTTTCTTGTCTGTGTTGTGTGTGTGTGTGTGTGTGTTAGCTCTTCCTTTCTTATTACTGTTTCTACTTGTCATTTATTGTGAGGAGTGGGAGGAGCCTGGCCCCTTTTAATCCTCTCATTCTGACATCTTGGATCATATTTCTCTCTATATTTGTATGCCAAGAGAGGTTAAGTGACTTACCAAGCTCAGAAGATAGGGAATATTCAGAAGAATTTGTATGGAAAGAGAAGGTACACAAAGGGTCTCTCAGTACTATCTATCATAGTGACAGTGCCTAGCACAGAGTAGATGCTTAATAAATATTTGTTAACTGACTAGCTGACTGACTGCTCTCTGACCTCAGTGAATAAATTATATGTGACATCTATGGCCAGGTGGTGTATTAATGTGGCCAGGTAATCTCCCTCTCTGAAACTGCCTAGGACAGGGATTGACAAACAGTAACTGTTTTTGTGTGGCCTGAGAGCTAAGAATGGTTTTTACATTTTTAAACTCAATAAAAATTTGGTTTTTGTTTTGTTTTTTTTACCAATGCAAAAACCATTTTTAGCTCACAAACAGGTAGTGACCTGGATTTGGCCACAGAGTTGTCATTTATTAACCCCTGGACTATGGACCTAAGTGATTCTCTAAGCTACATTCCTGGAGGCAGTGTGAATAAAAGGAACTATCATATATGGATAGGTTCTTTGAAACTTCCCTTCACATCAAGCCAGTGATGACAGAATGTTCGCAGATGTTTTTCAGGGTCCAGACTAAGACTTTCCCCTGGTGGCTGGAAATGTGAGCTTACCCTCTACATTATAATTCCTTTTGGCTACCACGTTGTGGTTCTCTCTGTCCTGGTGCTCCCATAATTTGAACCCAGGCCCTCCAAAGGTAAACAGAGTTCCAGTTAAACTAGTCTTTTTTTTTTTTTAAAGCAATCAGGGTTAAGTAACTTGCTCAAGGTTACACGGCCAGTTATTTCTGGGTGTGGTGCTGAGTATCTGAGCCCAGATTTGATCCAGGTCATCCCGACACCGGAGCCGGTGCTCTTACTCGCTGAGCCACCTGGCCGCCCCTGAGCAATTGGGGTTAAGTAACTTGCTCAAGGTTACACGGCCAGGTGTTTCTGGGTGGGTGCTAAGTGTCTGAGCCCGGATTCGATCTCCAGGTCTTCTCAACACTGGAGCCGGTACTCTTACTCGCTGTGCTACCTGGCTGCCCCTCAAACTAGTCTTTTCTCTGTTCCTCACTCATGATACCCATTTCCCATGTCCATACCTTTGCATTGGCCAACTCCAATGGCCTGGAATGTTCTTCCTCATTTCCATCTCATTAATTCCCAATTGCTAGGCTCCCTTCCTACATTGTTTTGTATGTAACTACTTTGTACATAGTTTTATTTATTAACTATATCTTTATGTTTTCTATATTTTACATATATTATTGTCTCTCCCATTAAAACGTAAGCTCTTTGAGAGTTGGAATTGCTTCAGAAGGAAGGGATTGCTTTATTCTTTGTATATGTATCCCCAGCATCTAGCACAGAGCCTAGCACATTTTAATAAGCACTTGCTGACTGACTGATTGATTGACTAGTTAGCAATGGAAGCAAGATTAGAAAGGAAGCCTCCTACTTCCTTTAGTAATTAGTAATGAAGTATATCCCTGAAACATGCATTTTGTCATTAACAATGTACCTGAAACATGAGTTTTGGCAAGGAAGAGTTGATTTGAGTTACTTACTTCAGATAGTTTGACTGAAGCTTCTTTAGTAATGCCAGAAAGATTGGCTTGACTGGTGAATATGTCCATCAACCCCATTTCCTTTAGGACATCTTCAAGATCATAGGACTCAGAAATATATAACTTTGGGATATATAAATCCACATAGCTGTTCAGGGGGAAATAGAAAACGATGAAAAGTGTTGGGAAGGCTAGAGAGAAGGCCCTGGCCATCTTCTCCTCCTAATTCTGTATCTTCCCCAAACTCTTGCTTTCTTTGGCTTCCCAGTTAGCCCTGGTTACTTCAGGGTGTAGACGTAGCTGCAGAACATCTCAGTCCCCTTCATGATACCAACCCTGCCTCCACTGGTCATGTGTTTCCCTGCAGACAATATAATATAGAGGAGACCAACTGTACATTGCAGTAGAAGAAATATCCCCAAATTTAGAGCAAGATGGATGCTTGGACTAGGTTATCTCTAAGGTCAATGCAACAAGCATGTATTAAAAGCATATTCATAAGAATTAAACTGTGTTTAGTTCTGAGCATCCTACTTTAGGAAAGATATTGATAAGCTGAAGTGTGTCCAGAGAAGGGTGGTTAGAATGGGAAGTGAACTAAAGAAGTTTTAGATTAGAGAAAAGATGGGGGGGCAGTGTTATGATAACAGATTTGTTATCGTAATTGAAGGACTGCTGTCTTGTGGAAAAAGAGCTAAGACTTGTTATGCTTGGTCTCTCAGAGCAGAGTTAGGACCTTGGCATGTACACTACAATGAGGCAGATTTCAAAAAAAGGGAATGGGAATATCTCTAGGCATTGAGGTGGAGGGGGGAGGGCACATTACAATAGAGAGGGAAATATTCAGTTAAGATGACTTACAAAGTCTTTTCCACCTCTGACAATCTCTGTAACTCTTCTATCATTTAACACAGAGAAAATATATTTGTATAATCAGAGCTCTAGAGATGAAAGGGACCTCAGAGTCTCTCTAGTCTAGTCCTCTCATTTCCTCATAGTCAATCTTTATAGTCAAGTCCTTGAATAAGGACATAAATAACTCGATTAAATGGCCCATCCAAGATCACAAAGGTTTTGTTTGAGCGCCTAGAAACCTTCAAGCAATGGGCTAAGTTTTACTAACTTGACTCAAGAAAGGAATAAGTGAGCCCTGCTTTAAGAAAATCCTACATTCCCAAATCTTAGCTTATAAAAATAGATAAAATGCAAGTAATTTGTTATTTTACTAAAAGGTTCGTTGTAGGATTTGTTTACATTTGGGATTCTTGAGATGCTTAAGTATTGGTTTACAGATCTTTAATTATTTGGGGGAGAATATATCAGAAAGAAAAACATATCAGAAGTGTGAAACATCACTACCCAGGGATATTGAATCAGAAAGTATTATTATCATTAATAATAACAATATCAGCAACAAACAATTGCTAGTATTTATGTGGCTGTTACAAAGTCCATTCACTTTCATTTGAGCCTAACAATCATCCTGTTTTATGTGCAAATGTTATTTCAGTTTTAAAGATGGTAAAGAAGTTTGCCTAGGAAGCAATGAAATCAGTGACTGATCTTCTGGGAGCTTAACATTCTAGTATTCTTTTTCACTATGTTATAAGGAAGTTGCAGGATAACAGCTTAAGTCTATGACAAAATTGAATTCAATGCACAGACTTTCAGTTTCTATGCTTCTCTTTGGACCCAGGCGATGGCAGAAGTCAAGGCCCCTCTGGAGGAGACCACCAGTCTGGCCAATGGGATTACCTGTCCTGGCGGAGGTGTGACCATCTGTTCAGTGTGTCTCGGCTCAGGGAAGCCACCACCTGGTCCATCTTCCCCTCATCTGGCAGAATGAAGAAGGCTGTGGCGTTTCCTGAGTACTCCAGCTGCACCACTGTGCAGGACAGCTCCTTATCAAATAAGTGATTATTGGCCCTCGACTGGAACATCATTGACACGTCCATGCTGACGTTCTCACTCGTGTAAAACTTTTGCATTTTGGTCAGACTGGGGTCAAAAGGTTTTGCCCATCTTCCTGAGGAAGTGGAAGAGGGAGAGTAAGAGTGAGCAGGAAAAAGGTGGGGGGAACAGGAAAAGAGAGAAAGAAAAAGGAGATCCATGTAAGGAATTTAAAAGGAAAAATAAGGGAGAGTAGTAAAAAGGAGAGAAATAAAAAAGGAAGGAGGTTAATGAGAAGAAAATGAAAGAAAAACAGAGACAGAATAAAAGACTCTAAAACTAGTCCATCCCATTCCAAATAACTACAGAATGTATAACATATCTTGGTATCAGTCTACCAAAGCACAAAAAATACTTGTATAACTTCAGTTACAAAGTGCTCCTTAAAGAAATAAAGAACAATCAAAGTAGAGAATAGAATAAGTGAGAGGTGGGATAGGAGGGAGGGAAATATAGTCAGTCTTTCACAATATATCTACTATGTTATTGTTTTGCATTAGCTACACATGTACAACCTATATTCAATTGCTTATCTTCCCAGTAAGGGTGGGTGACAAGGGAGGAAGGGAATTAATCTGGAATTCAAAGTTTTAAAATCAAATGTTTAAAATATATATATATATATATATACTATTATTAATATTATTTTACATGTAATTGGGAAATAAGATATAAAGGCACTGGGGCATAGAGATCCACCATGCCCTACTGGAAAAGTCGAAAGGGATATGGGAGAAAATATGGAAGAGAGCAGATTGGAGGAGGGGATATCCTGTGGGACTGCTATTTTGGGGCGGTGGGTAGGGGAAAAATGGGGAGAAAATTTGTAACTCGAAATTTGGCGGAAATGAATGATGTAAATCAGAAGTTAATAAAGCATTTGAAAAATGAAAAAAGAAATAAAGAACAATTTAAATAACCTGAGGAATATTCAGTGTTTGTGGCTAGGCCATACCAATATAATAAAAATGACAATACAACCAAAGTTAATTTACACTTTTAGTGCTATGCCATTCAAATTATCAAAGGGATATTTTGAAGAATTCAATAAGATATAAACAAAATTCATTTGGAAAAATAAATCATCATCACTCAAACTAGCAAGAGTCTTAAGATTTCTGCCACAGGCACCCTAGAAAAGGGAACAATTTAGAAGGTGTTGTTAAGCAAGGATTATGTTTTGTATTCCCAATACTTGCCACTGGTACGTAGTAAATTCTTAATAAATATTTATTGACTGACTGACTAATGGAGCAGCTAGGTGACACAATGGCTAGAAAACTAGGCCTGGAGTCAGGAAGGCTTCAGTTCAAATCTAGCCTCACACATTTACTAGCTGTGTGCCCCTGGGCAAGTCACTTAACTTCAGTTTCTTTAACTGTAAAATGGAGATAATAATAACATTTACCTCCCATAGCTGTTATGAGATCAAATGAGATAATAATTATAAAGCACCTGGCATATAGTAAGCTCTATAATTATGATTAATTATTACCCAAATTGTTCAGGGGGTTTTGTGCACAAATCCCCAGTGAACTCATAGCATGACCTAGAACATAAGACTTCCATAGGGACATTCATTGCACAAGGAAACACTTAAAAACACAGAAAATCAGAACAGTCAGCCTCCCAGAACTGCTCTCCTGTGCAACAAAATATTCTCACCTGACTCCCTAGATTTCTCTCCTTCCCAGACAAATAGCTCTGCAATAGCAATGAGACGCGTCAACCCAAAACTGGACCAAATTCTGCTTGATTTTACTTGCTCCCTGTTAATAACCTCAGAGAGGAAGATAGGCTGGTGCCTACCTCAAGGCTATTGCCTACAGCGGCTGCCTTCCTGCCCCTATAGCTGGCTGCCTTGGTTGTCTTTGTGTAGTAATTATGTTCAGAGGGGAAGTCTTGACTCATGTTTTTACAATGTAGATCAGGGGTGGGGAACCTGCTATTTGCTTTTCATATGGTCTTTTCTATAACAAACATTTGGTGGGACAAAGAAAAGCTGGTGATATTGAGGGCAGTCAGGAAAAGTAGAATGTAAGCTGAACTCTTCAAAATGTTATTATGAAAAGCTAGCATTTATATATGTCATCTTATCTATCTATCTATCTATCTATCTATCTATCTATCTATCTATCTATCTATCTATCTATCTTACATACGTCATCTCATTTGACTCTCACAGCAAGGGTAAAGTAGGGGCTATTATTATCCCATTTACAGATGAGGAAACTGAGTCTCAGGGAGATTCAGTGACTTGCCTGGGGTCACACAGCTAGTAAATGCTGATCTCAGGTCTTTTTGATTCCGGTTCTAGCATTCTATCCACTGTACCACCATATCTCATGGATGAGAGAAGGACCAGGAAAAGCAAATATAAGGGGACTTAGCAATAAGAAGTAAGGGTAAAGAAAGTACAGACTGGGGGACTGAAGCAGGAAAGTTCTATCTTCACAGGTAGTCCTGGAGCCAGCCATGAGCGTCAAATCCCAGAGGGGAGGATTGCTAGCTTGGAGAATGAGGACCCTGTGCTCTTGTTAGTGTCCCCAAACCCAATCTGCCAATCACTCCCTCCGTACTCAGAGATGGAGAGACAGTGGGGCTGTTAACAGAAGGGCTGACTTCCCATTATTAGTCAGTTACACACCAGTGTAACTCCATCTGTACATTACATTTTTCCATAGTCACCAGCTGAGCCAAAATCTAGCACTGAATCATAGAATGTTAGAACTAGAAGGACTATTGTAATGTTAGAGCTTGGAAGGTCTACAGGGAATATCTAACACAATGAACCCATTTTTAGCAATTGAAACCCAGACCAAGGAAGAAGCTTATCCAAGCCATTTTTTGGCAGATCTCAGACTATAACCCAGATGACCGGACTCAACAACTCAATAAGTTTAAATTCAGCCCAGAGAACTGGGCTCCATGATGGGAAAGATACAGACTTCATGTAATGTAGGATGTACAGACATTTATGCCCTGTGTAGCTCACAGCCTTCTAGGGAATGACAGACAGACAGATAGATAGATATAGAGATGGCCAAAATACTAAATAGAATTCGATAAATTTTTGAGCTGGAAGGGACTTTAAAGATTCTTCAGACCAGCCTTCTCAATTTACATATTAAAAAATTTGAAGTCTAGAGAGAACTAGTGACTTGCCCAACAACATCACAGAGGTAGAAATAGAGCTGAGATTTGACCTCAGGTCCTCTGACTCCAAATCCATTGCTCTTTCTACTATATTATATTATTGAGAGAACAGCTGGTGGTACAGTGGATAGAGTGCAGGGCCTGAAGTCAAGCAAATTCATCTTTCTGAGTTCAAATCTGGCCTCAGATACTTACTAGCTGTGTGATCCTGGATATGTCACTTAATCCTGTTTACCTTAGTTTCTTTAACTGTAAAATGACTTGGAGAGAAGGAAATGGCAAACCACTCCAATATCTTCACCAAGAAAACTCCAAATGGGGTCACCGAGTCTGAAATGACTGAACAACATCAAAATGACTGAAATACAAAATAAGGGGTTTTTTGAAGTCCAAGAGGGGAAAAGCATAATTGGGAAGGGCTTTGTGGGAAAAGTGATATTTGAATTGGAGTTAAAAGGACTGGCAGTAAAATTTGGAAAGAATTATATGAGATGATGTATGACGAAATTAATAGAATTGTATGCATACTTATTATGACTATGCCCCTCCCACCTCTCTTCCTCCAAAAAAGAGAGTAAAAAAGGGAAAGGAGGGGAGAGAAAGAACAGTTGTGAAGTCAGCTGTGAGATATGGAAAGGGCATTCATTGGATTTGGTTTAGAAGGTCAGATTTTAGTCCTGATTTTGCCACTTACAATCTGTATGAACATAGTTGTTTGGATGTTGTCTGTACCATTAGACTGTGAGCTCCCTGAGGGCAGGCACTGTGTTTTCACCTTTCTTTATGTCCCCAGACTTGGTAGAGTCCAACACATAGTAAGCACTCATTGTTCATGGAATTTTTGATCTAAGGCAAGCCATCAACATTCCTTAGCCTCCCTCCTCATCTGCAAAATGCATATAGGAGTAATACTTGCACTATTTACAACTCAAGAGTTATTCTGAGGATGAAACAAAATTACTTTGGTGCCGTGCTTTTTAGTCCTAAATCATTAATATAAATGGGAGCTATTGTTACTAAGGATAACAGTATTAAAGTAAGATTTTGTTCAGTCATTTTCAGTCATGTCCAACTCTCTGTGACCCCATTTGGAGTTTTCTTGGCAAAGATACTGGAGTAGTTTGCCATTTCTTTCTCTGGCTCATTTTACAGATGAGGAAACTAAGGCAAAACGGGTTAAGTGACTTGTCCAGCTAATAAGCATCTAAGGTTGAACTGGAACTCAGGCCTTCCTGACTCCAGGCCCGGTGCTCTGTCCACTGTACCACCTAGCTGTCCTATCAAAGTAAGATATTTTACCTTTAAAGAAAATGTAGCTGATCAAAATAAGCATGGTGTCACTATCCAGTTCCTTGAATAACTGATCAACTTTCCCCAAAGTTTTACTCTTGATCAAATCGTTGACCTGTTTCTTAGCTCTGGTTGAATTTTGAAAGTCTGTAGAAAAAACTTCTACATTATAATAGTGCTTTATTTTTTTCATGAATGTCTCCATAAGTTCTATCTGCGAGTCAAGAAACAAGACATTTCCCATGTTCATTTCCAGGCCAGTATCTGAATTGTTTAACAGATGGATGAGGTATCGAAAGCCCTGGTGGATTTCCAAATCTGATGTCTCTGTGAGGTTGAATCCCAGACTTTCCAAGAGCTGAGTGTGTGTGGCTGACCTGGCACCAAGGGACAGCATGGCCAAGGACATGGAAATACTCACTGGGGAAATGAAAACATTTCTGTCTGGGGCTCTTGATATTAAGTTCTTGTACAAGCGAAATGCAAAGTCAACATTCACTGGTGCCAACTTCCGGTGGGAAAGATTTTCTTCCTCAACAGAGGGTTCTTGGGGATGGAGGTCTTGGCTGCCAGGCTCAGGGACACAAAAACTAAGGGCCGAGAGAATGAAGAGACACTTGTACAGGATGGAAGTCATTGTCCAAGGTGACTGAATCCTGTAAAGTTAGGAAAATTTGTTAGAAGCAGTGTGAAATAGAGGAAATAGCCCTGAGTTTACAGTTAGAGCCTGGTCTAAATCTTGAAATTGTCACTTATTACCTATTTTAAATTGGGCCATATCTCTGGGCCAAAAATTGGGATTTAGATCAAGGTGTTCTCTATGGTCCCTTCTAATTCTGAATCCTATGATCCTACCCAGTATGACTTCTGAGAAAAGACATTCTAGAATCTAGATGGAAAAGTTGCAAAGAGGTTATCTGATGTAATCTCTTAACACTCCACATTCTACTTCAGTACTTTGCTGATATTCAGTCATTCCGTCCTGTCCAACTCTTTGTGAATTTCTTTCTTTTTTTTTTAAAGCAATTGGGGTTAAGTAACTTGCTCAAGGTTACACAGCCAGGTGTTTCTGGGTGGGTGCTAAGTGTCTGAGCCTGGAATCGATCCCAGGTGATCCTGATTCTGGGGCCAGTGCTCTTACTTGCTGTGCTACCTGGCCACCCCTCTTTGTGAATTTCTAAACATTTTCTGTGTCATCTGCAAGCCTTCATGTGTCTTCTGTGGCTTCCACAAAACCCCTAAAAAAAATTTCCACTTAATTTCTTTTTTTTCAGTCTTTATTAATTTGTTCATTTACTTTGAGTTTACAAGATTCAGTTTCCCAGTTCTTTGAGTTTCAAATTTTCTCTTCCTCCCTAACCTTCCCTCCTGCCCCTGGTGGCATACAATCAGGTATAGGATCTACAGATACTTTCACATTAGACATTGTTCAGGTTATAAAGATGAATTGTATTGGATGGAATGAACAGTGGGAAAGAGGAAACCAAACCAAACAGGAAAAAGCAAGAGAGCAGGTAATTTGCTTCCATCCGCATTCAAACTCTGTACGTTCTGGTTCTTTCTCTGAATGTTGACATCTCCCTCCATCATGAGACTTTTGGAGTTTACTTATAGCCCTGCATTTCTGAGAAGAGTCCGGTCTATCAAAGTTGGTTGTCACACATACATTGTATGTATAATTGTGTCACTTAATTTCTTATGTCGACTTGTGATATATTGAAATTGTGATGAGTAAAGTCATGATGTGGAAGGGATAACTGTTTGTAACAATGATCAACTGTGAAAGACATAGCTATTCTGATCAAAACAATGATCCAAAACAATTACAAAGGACTCATGATGGGAAATTCTATCTATCTCCAGAGAGAGAATTGATGAACCAAGTGCAAATTGAATTTTTTCACTTTCCTAATTTTCCTTGCCTTTTTGCAACATAGTTATTATGGAAATATGTTTTGCATAATTTCACATGTATAATCAATATCAGATTGCTTGCCTTCTCAATGTATGGGGAAGGGTGGGAGGGAGAGGATTTGGAAATAAAAAAAATTTTTAAATGAATGTTAAAAATAAATAAATTTTTAAAAAAAGAAATAAAGGCCATTTTCAGAAGGTGGTGTTTGAGCTCAGTAAGTTTACTATTGAAGGAAACCAGGAATGTCAGGAGGCAAAGGTGAAGAAGGAGATCATTCCAGGCATGAGTCTGGAATTCATTTTGTCATGTGTTTGGAAAATGGATTTGAAGCAAGGGAGAGACTTGAGGCAGAGAGAGGGCTACTACAATAGTTCAGGTGAGGGGCGGCTAGGTGGCACAGTGAATAGAGTAATGGCCCTGGAGTCAGGAGGACCTGAGTTCAAATCTGGCCTCAGATACTTGATACCTACTAGCTGTATGACCTTGGGCAAGTCACTTAACCCCAATTGCCTTGCCTTTCCCCCTCCCAAAAAAAATTAATAGTTCAGGTGAGAGGTGATAGGGTCTGAATCCCACTACTAGTTGCTGTGAGTAGAAAAAAAAAGACATATACAAAATAAATGAAGAAAAAAAAAACATTTATATAGCACTTACTATGACAAACATTGATGTAGAGTTCACTATATGCCAGGCACTATGCTAGGCATTTTAAAAACAATTTTTCTCTCACTTGAACCTCACAACAACCCTGGGAGGTAGGTGCCATTATTATCCCCATTTTACAGCTGAGGAGACTGAGTCAAATAAAGCTCAAGTAACTTGCCCAAGAGCACACAGTTAAGTGTCTGAGGCCATATTTGAATTCAGGTCTTCCTGACTCCAGGCCTAATGGCTCTATCCACTGTGCTATCCAGATGCTGGTAGAAACAGTAAGATTTGGCTATAGAATAGTTGTGTTTTGTCTATTGACAACTGACCGAGGACACTGCATATTCTCTCTCTACTAAGGAGTGCTTCTTTGAACTTTGAACTCATGTATAAATTCTGGGTTCATGCCTAAGGGATCCTGCTCATGTCAGGGAAGGATCAGTTCCCTTTTCCTTTTGTTTAGTAAGGCAACTGGGGTTAAATGACTTGCCCAGGATCACACAGCTAGTAAGCATGAAATGTCTGAGGCCAGATTTGAACTCAGGTCCTCCTGACTCTGGGGCCAGTACTTTATTCACTGTGCCACCTAGCTGTCCCTCAGGCCCCTTTTCTTAAACTTTTTGGATCTTGAATGTAAAACCATGACTCAGAAAGTCACTTAAGTGACTCCAATGTTACAGAACTAGCATGTGACAGAACCAGGATTTGACCTTAGGGTCTTTTGACTCCAAATTCAGCATACTTTCCCAATGTACCCCAAAGGTCATTTTTCATGCAATTTGATTCGTTTCTGACTGTTTTTGAGCTCCACATACCACTTCCACAATATTCGTCTCCAAATGGAGCAGAGTCTAGAAGGAGGGATAGAAATACTGTCTGGGATAGCTGTGATGCAGTGGCAGCCTCCAATTCTGTCTTGCTGGTGCCTTGATAGGGGTTAACTCTGTTCCAGTCCTTGCCAGGGGTTGAACTGGGGCTGGAAGGGTGAGACTGCATGGTTCTCCAGCTACCTCATGGACGAAGAGAATCAAAAGAGATGATGCCTCTTAACCCTTTTTTGTGTCATGATTAAGAATCTCTGGTTAAGGGGCAGCTAGGTGGCAGAGTGAATAGAGCACTGGCCCTGGAGTCAGGAGGACCCAAGTTCAAATCCAGTGTCAGGCACTTAACACTTACTAGCCATGTGACCTTGGGCAAGTCACTTAACTCCAATTGCCCTGCCTTTCCCCCTCCAAAAAAGCAAAAAAAAAAAAAAAAAGAATCTCTGGTTAAGAAAGGGAAACTGTTGTGCTTAAAGACAGTGTAGACAATGAAATAAAATCAATATTAAATAAAGATGTGCTGAATGGCATAGCATCTAAATACTAAAAAGGTAAGCTAACTGAATAACAGGATGTATAGTTAAAAAAACACTTTATAACCTGGAGCTATTATATATACATGCACATATGTATATATACATATACATATAGATATTTCAAGTCTGAAAAGGCTGTACTAAAACATGTTATATATAGAGAGAGATACACATATATGTATATGATATATATGCATGTGTATATACATGTATATATGAAAAGTTTAAAATGTGGTTAGGAATAATAATTTTGTTGTTAAATATTTACTTAATATTGATGCTGTTTCAGTATCTATGCTGTCTTCAAGCACAACAGTTTTCCTCTCTTAACCAGATTCTTAACCATGACACTAAAAAGGATTAAAAGGCATCATCTCTTTTTTTTTTTTTTGGTTTTTTGGAGGGGAGAGGGCAGGGCAATTGGGGTTAAATGACTTGCCCAAGATCACACAGCTAGTAATGTTAAGCATATGAGGCCAGATTTGAACTCAGGTCTTCCTGACTCGAGGGCCAGTGCTCTATTCCTATGCCACCTCACTGCCCCAGCATCATCTCTTTTGCTTCTCATGACAGCCCATGAGGTAGACAGAAAACCACACAATTTGACTCTTCCAGTTCCAGTTTGGACCCTGTTAAGGACCAGAGCAGAGTTATTTCCTATTAAGTCACCAACACAACAGAATTGGAGACCACCTCTGTTGTTGCATTCATATAGTATTTATATTGCACTTTAGAATTTTCAAAGTATTTTATAAATGTTATCTCAATTTATCTTCCCAACAACCCTGGCAGATAGGTGCTATTATTATCCTAATTTATAGATGAGGAAACTGAGGCAGAATTAAATGATTGGTCCAGGACTCACAGTTAGTAATGCCTGAGGCAGGATTTAAATTCAGGTTTTCCTGACTCACTGGTCCACTGTACCATCTAGCTGTGTCTAGATAGATGAGAAGCAGTGACCTTACCTCCCGGGCTTAGCTTTTAAGTTTTCTTACTCTGCATAGCAGATACTGAAGCATGTTGATTCCCTAGAAATATTATAAACGATCAGACCCATAACCCATTGGGCAATTCTTATCTGACAGCTAAGTTTGATGGCACAGAATCTAAAATTAGGAATTAAATGGAAGGCAAATAATTCCACAAAATTATAATTTTAAAATATTAATATTTTATATTTATTAATTTACTGACCGAAAAGATAAGAGAATGCATTCTCTTCCCTTCTTTGTAGATGTGGGAGGAACTATGGTTGATATGTGGGTCAATTTTACTGAATTGTTTTTCCCCCTGTAATTCTTTGTTATAAAGGATGTCTCTCTGGACAGGGAAAGAAAAGGAGATATACTTTGGGAAATGAAGATGATACCAAAACAAATGACACCATTCCTTTTTAAAATGTCTGCTGAACTGAGTTTTTGAAGAGGCATGAATGGGTTGCAATCTGCACTAGTGAGGGGAGTGCTACCTTAATGAGATCATAGATTCACTGAATTAAGTATTATTGTTACTATCAAGTTTCCTTTGTTCCCCAATTCTACAGATAATTTACTTATACAATGTTATAGTCCACTTCCATGTGAAAGTTAAATTACTGAATTGCTATCACTAGGGTGCATATTTGTGGGGTGTTTTCTTTTAAACTCACACTTAGCAGACAGAGATTGCATTGAGTCAAGCACATTCTTTCATCCCAGTCCCTCCAGCTGGCCTTTGTGAGTGAGCGGCTAGGGCTAGGTGTGTGCCCTGCCATTCTTAGATGATGTGCAGGGAACTTCTATACTAGCTATTAAAGACATAAATTAATGAGTTCAAATTTATGTCAGCACTTTAGAAAGTTACATCCTCCCGACCATCTTGTGGAGTAGTTAATGCAGATATTATCCCCATTTTGTAGAAAAGAGCCCAAGAGAGGAGACATGACTTGTCTAGGATCACACAGCTAGTATATGACAAGACTGGGACTCAAACTCAGGTCCTCTTCCCTCAAGTCCTGCTGTCTCTTGAAAAATATACAAAAGAGATCCTGGAGTTTTTGAAATCCCTCTAAGGGCTTGCTCGATGTAATCTCCTTGTCAGCTCTTCACTGGGTGCAGCTTTGGGGACCCGATTTCTAAAATCTTACTTTCTGCCCTCTGAAAAAGAAGGGTAGATTCATCCTTCCTGACCTCCTACTCCTATTAGGTGAGGAAAGCAAGGGCAAAGAAGGGTGAAAGCAGGGTTGCCTTGAGTTGAAGTTTTCTAAAAAAGTCAGAATTACTTACAGGCCAGTGAGGCAGACCTTGCTCTGTGTATCCTTGGTGTCTTCTCTCCAAGGCATACAGGGATTCCAGAAATATAGCTACCATTATGTCTTGCCTCTCTCTAATCGCCCTTAACTTTTTTGGAGCTGGTTAATATTTACTGGGGCATCTTAATACCAAAGGTCATTCCTCCTCCTCCCACCACACCTCCTATCACCCCAAGGCTACAAACATTAACCAGTGCCAAAAAGAGTCAGTTCACCATCTAGACCATGATCCCCTTACCCCCACCTTCCCCTAACATAACTCTGCTTTGAATTTTCTGGGATCTTTCCAGGCTAAAGTATCAAATGCTATGCTTAAAAGACCATGGAAGCTAGCAGGAGAGACTTGTTTGATAAATCCCCAAATATTCCATATTTAGGACATAGGACAACAACAATAATAATCAATAATATTAAGCTAACAGTTAAATAATTATTTAAGGCCAGCGGGGTGGCTCAGTGAATAGAGCTCTGGCCCTGGAGTCAGAAGGACCTGAGTTCGAATGTGGCTTCAGACACAACACAAAAACTAGCCACGTTACCTTGGGCAAGTCACTTAATCCCAATTGCCCTACCCTCCCCCTTCCAAAAAAAATAATTATTTGAGATTTGCAAAGCACTTGACAAATGTTATCTCATTTTATCTCACAACAAACCCTGGGAGGTAAGTACTATTGTTATCTCCATTTTACATATGAGAAAACTGAGACAGAGTCTAAGTGATTTGGGGAGGGTCACACAGCTAGAGTCTAAGGAAAGATTTGAACCCAGGTCTTCCTGACTCTAGGTTCAGTGCTCTATCCACTGCACCACCTAGCATAACAACTCACATTCGTAGCTTTGCATAAGTCTGTATTACTTAAATCACGCACAAGTCAAGACATCTCTCCACAATGTCATTGGTGCGCTTCCAAAGGCTATAGCACTTGAAGGTTTGCAAAGCGCTTCCCTCATAATCAGCCTACAAGTTTCTTTATTCTTGTTTTATTCCTAGAAAAAGAAACGGAGTCTCCAGGATGTCAAATGGTCTGCCTGGAGTTCACTCTTGGAAGTGTCTGAAGCGGCGTGTGAAATCAGAACTCTTGCCTCCCAATCCAGAGGACTGCCTTCTGTAACATATTTCTTTCTTTGTTCTTGATTAAGGGAGTTATTGAGTCCAGGTAGGTAAACAAGCCTTAACTAAGTGCCTACTAGAGCACTAGGCTAAGCGCTAGGAATAAAAAGAGAGGTATAAAAGAATAAAAAGGGGCATCCAGGTGGGGTAGTGAATAGAGCACCCGCCCTGAAGTCAGGAGGACCCGAGTTCAAATCCAACCTCAGAAACTTAACCCGTACAGCCGTGTGACCTTGGGCAAGTCACTTAACCTTGTTTGCTTCAATTTCCTTGAACTGGAGAAGGACATGGCAAACCACTCCACTTTGCCAAGAAAACCCCAAATGGAGTCATGAAGAGTCTGACTGACATGACTGAAAAACAACCCAACAATGGGTAAATTAAGAGTAAGAGGGAAGATACTAGCATAGAAGGGGATCAGGAAAGCCTAGAAGATGAGATTTTGGTTGGGACCTGAAGGAAGCCAGGAGGCAGAGATAAAGAAGGAGAGAATTCCAGGCATGGGGGACACTCAGTCTAACATCTTCATTCCTGTGCATTTGCCCCTACTTCCTGTTTCCCTCCTAGCAGACTGTAGTATGACTGGCCTTTCTAATGAATACTTAGGCCCTCTGAAAGTTTATGTCTCCAAAGAAATTTCATTATCACTCTATGACTTTAAAGATAGCAACAACTTATGCGATCACCATCACCATGATGCAGTGAATGTGGTACGATGAAGCCTGATGGACTCAGTCAGAAGAGACTTGTTTGGGTTCAAGTCCTGCTTCTGACTCTTGCTTGCAATGGATGGAGTACTGCACCTGGAATGAGGAAGGCCTGAGTTCAAATCTGGCCTCAGACACTTACTAGCTGTGTGATCATGGACAAGTCACTTAACCCCTTTTGCGTCAGTTTCCTCAACTGTAAAATGAGGATAATAATAGGGTTGTTGGAAGGATCAAATGAGATAATAATTGTAAAGTACTTAGCACAGTGCCTGGAACATAGTAAGGGCTATATAAATGTTAGCTATTGTTATTATTAAATACTCTGAAACTCAACTTCTCTGAGATAACTAGGTGGCACAGTCAATAATGTGCTGGACATGAAGTCAGGAAAACCTGAATTTAAATCCTGCCTGAGACACTTACTAGTTGTATGACCCTCCACAAGTCACTTAACCTCTTTCTGACTCAGTTTCCTCACTAAAATGGAGATAATAGCACCTACCTTCCAGGATTATCATGAGGATAAATTCAGATAATATTAGGAAAGTGCTTTACAAACCTAAAAATGCTATATAAATGTTAGCGACTATTATTACCATTGTTATTATTATTATTACTAAATTGGGGCTAATAATAACTCTCCAGTAAGGCAAGTATGAAGGGCAAGTATTGCTATCCTTGTTTCATAGGTCATAGGATTATGGATTTAGAGCTAAAAGGCCTATTAAGAGACCATCAGAAAAATAAAAAACCTTTTAGTGGTGAGTATCCCTGCCTTTCACACAGGAGACCGGGGTTCAATTCCCCAACAGGGAGAATTCACTTTCAGGGAGGCTAGGTGGTGCAGTGAATAGAGCACCAGCCCTGGAGTCAAGAGGACCTGAGTTCAAATGTGACCTCAGACACAACACAAAAACTAGCCGTGTGACCTTGGGCAAGTGACAACCCCCAATTGCCCTACCTTCCCCCCTCCAAAAAAAGCAGAAAAAAAAGGAGAAAGAGAGAGAGTGAGAGACCATCAGGCCAAACCTACTCCTTTCTCATGTTAAAAAAGAGTTTAAGTGACTTGCTCAAGGTCACAAAAGTAGCGAGTAACAATGCCTGGAATAGAATCCAGTTTTCCAACCCCCTACTTCTCTTCATTCCTTTCCTCCTTCTTTCCTTTTTCTTTTGTTCATATGTATGGTTCTATGTTTCCAGGTGTCCCTCCACATTCCATGTTCTACATTCCAACATTCTATTTTCTAAGCCCCATTCTGGGTCTGGAATTCTATGGTTCTGATTCCAAGTGGCCCCTCCAGCTCTAACATTCCATGTTCTATGTTGCAATGTTCTGTGTTTCAACATTCTATTTTCTAAGCCCCATTCCACATTCTATGATTCTATGATTTCAAGGCCCCTCCCAGCTCTAATACACTACATACCATGTTCCAGCATTTATTTTTTCTAAGTGCCATTCCAGGTCTGGTTTTTATGGTTCTGTAATTCCAAGGCTCCCTCCAGCTCTGATATTCTATGACCCAGCGATTTTATGACTGTGATAGAAATTGAGGCTTGATGAGTTCTATGGACTCTTAGAAATTTAAGGGCCCCACTAAACCTATGTTTGCAAGGAGGTCTGTGCTCCTCCCAGTCCGAACTGATTTTGATAACTTCTAACAGCTGATTAAGTACCACGTATGATTTCAGGCCATGCCCAACAAGCATTTACCTGCTTCCAAGTGTCTCCCTCAAAGTATTTGTTATGGTACTGCCATCCCCTCCTACCTGGTCTAAAACTCTCACCATTAATCACATAACTTGATATAGTGGAAAGAACAAAGACAGGAATCAGAGGATCTGGATTCAAATTCTACTTCTGATACTACCTCAGTGACCATGGACAAGGCATTCATCCCTCTGGGGCCTCAGATTCCTCATTTTTTAAATGAGGGTGTTAGACTTGATAAAAGCTAGCATATATATAGCATTTTAAAGTTTGCAAAATGCTTTGCATACATCATCTCATTTTATCCTCACGCCAATGCTGAGAGGCAGGTGCTATTACTATCCCCATTTTATAGATGAGGAAGTTAAGGCACATAGGCCAAATAATTTGCACAGGGTCACAGAGCTAGTAAGTGTCTAAGGCAGGATTTGAACTTAGATTTTCCTATCTCCAGGTCCCGCAAGGTCACTTTTAGTTCTATATCTATCACAGGTGTTATCTATTATAGTATTATAATATATTATATATAATTAATTATATATTACATATATCATGTATTATGTATAATATATTCTAAACTATAATATATCATGTCATATATTATACACATTGTAGTATTATATCATATATATTATAACATCTATTATTAACAGGGGTTCGTGACCTTTCTGTATCATTTATCCGAGTTGTTGTGAGGAAGACACTTTGTCACTCAGTTTTAACAAGAAGGAAATTGAAGGGCAGCTAAATGGTACAGCGGATAGCACACTGACCTTGGTATCAGGAGAACCTGAGTTCAAATGCAGCCTTGGATGCTTGCTACCTGTATGATCCTGGGCAAGGCAATTAACCCCAATTGCCTGAAAAAGAAAAGCAGAAAACTGAGGCCCAAAGAAGACACTCACTGGCTGGAACAAAATCACATAGTGAGTTAGTGACCAAGCTAGGAATGGAACTCGGTCCAGTACATTTTCCACTCCAAAGTCTCTCATCCTTTTTTGGACAGTCTTGGAGAAGTCTATGAGTTTAAGTGCATAAAATACAGAAAATTACAAAGGAAATCAATTATACTGAAATATAGTTATCAAAATATTTGTTTCAAGTTCAGACTCCAGATTAAGAACTCCTACACTGTCATGCTAATGAAATACACTGATGTATTAATAATGACTTATGAGATACACCCTGGGAAAGTGTAAGATAATTGAAGTGAAGTGAGGCAAGAGAAAAGGAAAGATAGAAAAGCCTGAAAAAGGAAATACGAAGGGCATTGGGAACAAATGCCTTACACAGAAATAAGGACCTATAGTTTGACTGGGATAGGGACCTCCCATATGTGGAAGCTACCTCTACCAATGCTGGGCAGCACTTTCTCTACAACTTATAGTCTTAGAGAATTGTCTAGAGCAGAGGTGTCAAAGAGGGCCTATGGCCCTATGATGGAGTCCACAATACTCCAGAATTGGGCCAATCCAGTTTAAAATGTAATTACATTTAAAAAATGAAAATACTGTGCAAAATAAAAATACAATAAAACATAAACTAATATTGCATTTTAAAACTAAATCGATATGCAGCCCACAGGGATCCTTATGTACAATTCAGTGGCCCCTGTTTCTATTCTGATTTGATACCATTGGCTTAGAGCACTGAGAGGATAAGTGAATTAATTGCTCAGGGTCACACAGCTAACATGTATCAGGGATGAAACTTGAAGCCAGGTTTTCCTGGCCAGCTCTCTGTCTATATGCTCTGTCATGATGATTCTCTGTACACACATAGTAGGTACCCAATAAATGTTTGATGATTTTAGACCTGGAAGGGACCATCTTGTCCAGTCTCCTCATCTTACCAAAGAAGAAAAGAAGCCCAGAGAGGGTCAGTGATTTACCTAAGGTCATAAAGGTATTGGTCAACATTACTATTGCCTTAACATATA
This sequence comes from Petaurus breviceps papuanus, assembly GCF_028583685.1. Lineage (NCBI taxonomy): Eukaryota > Metazoa > Chordata > Mammalia > Diprotodontia > Petauridae > Petaurus > Petaurus breviceps. The sequence continues at coordinate 3,307,382 of NW_027185776.1, read as the reverse complement.
CTAGAGGTTTGATAGTCTGAAATTCAGCCTCTCCTTTTCCCCTGAATTGACCCTCCATGATCCTGCCAGGTCTCTCCTGGCATTTGTCTGCCTTGTTGTTGGCCTGTAGGCAATGTTTTCTTCAGGGGGCAGGGTCTAAGACCTTTCCCCCTGTGAAGGGATAAGGCTGTGCCATGTGAAGACAGATTCATCTATCTTTTCCAATGGAAAAAAAATTTCTGACTGAGCAAGCAAAGCACATGATTTCAGGCTCTGCTGTTTGCCCACTGATGCTGGCACTGCCTGGAAAAGCAAAAGGCCCTGGGAATAAACACTGTCTCAATCAGCATTGGGTGTTTATGTAGTGGGACTACAAACAATTCTGGCTACCTTCTCCAAAATCTTAAGAGTTGTTTGGTCGTTTCAGTCGTGTCTGACTCTTCATGACCCCATTTGGGGTTTTCTTGGCAAAGATGGTGGAGTGGCTTGCCATTTCCTTCTCCAGCTCATTTTACAGATGAAGAAACTGAGGCAAATAGGGTTAAGTGACTTGCCCAGGGTCACATTGCTAGTACACGTCAGAGGCTGTATTTGAACTCAGGAAGAAGTCTTTCTGATTCCAAGCCCACACACTGTGCCACCTACCTGCGTTCTCTGAAATCTGGGTGCAGCTAAATCCAAAGATCTTTTTTGGATTCACAGAATCATAAAGAGCATGGGAACAGGCTTTAAAGCTGAGATAATCTAGTTCACCGCCCTCATTTTACAGAGAAAGAAACTGAGACCTAAAGAGGAGAAATGACTTACCTTGGATCAGATGCTTAACCTGCAAAGCTGTGACTTGTCTTCTGCTTACAATTCCAGGGAGTTCTCTTTCCATTGTGCCACAGAATCACAGAATATCAAGACTAAGCAGGGGGGAGAGGGGTGCAGCTAGGTAGTGCAGTGAGTAGAGCACCAGCCCTGAAATCAGGAGGACCTGGCCTCAGACACTTGACACAAAAAACTAGCCATGTGACCTTGGGCAAGTCACTTAACCCCAATTGCCCTACCCTGCCCTCTCCAAAAAAAGCAAAAAAAAAAAAAAAAGACTAAGGGAGACCTTAGAATCACCAAGTAATAGAATGTTAGAGCTGGAAGGGGCCTTGGAATGATAGAGCCATAGATTGAGGACTGGGACTTAGAAAATAAGATATTGGAACGTAGAGCGTGGAACGTCAGAGAATAGAGAAGGTCTTCGTATGGCAGAACCACAGAAAGTCAGACCTAGAATAGGGCTTAGAAAATAGGATGTTGGAAGATAGAACAGGAATGTTAGAAATGGAGAAGGTCTTGGAATGAGGGAATCATAGCATGTCAGACTGGAATGGGGTTTATAAAAATAGAATATTGGAACAGAAAACATGAATATTAGAGGTGGAGGAGGTTCTAGACTTTCCAAAGAATGGGAATTCTAGTTCCTCCTGTCCCCTGTGAGGGGCCACAGCAATACCGCTGTGTATCAAAGAGCTTGGTTTCCTTCTTTGCCCGTTGTCAGTGTGAGGCCCAGTAATAGTGAGTAAAGAGAAGCTATGGTCACCATAAAGAAGAGGAGGGAGAATGTTAGGAATCATGGCATATGTCAATAAGAGGGCAAAATAAACAGAGATCACTTGAGGACTGTGTTTTGTATAACCCTGACCTGCATTGACCAGGCTGCTAAAAAGTGATTGAGGGAAGCAATGGGTGGGAAAGGAGTTGGTTTCATCAGTCATTGCTAAATAGAAGTCCTAAATATTTACTCCAATAACCCAGGAAAAGCCAGGAGGCTGTCCCTCCCTCCTTTTCTAATATCTGTGATATTTTTTTTGCCTCCTCCCCCCCCCCCCTCCACCCAAAGCCTGCTCTTGATTGTCATTTCAACCTGTTTTCACTGGTATAAAGATGGGTGCATTTGTGTGGGTCAGTAGTGGTGGCACTGGTGGTGGCAGCCTCAGAGAGGCAAATAATATAATTTCCCCAAATCTCCCAAGAGAAGGGCCCTGGGCCCTGTAATCCCTCAGGGAGGTAGTTGTGTGTTTCAGGAGAGAAAACCTTGTATTGAGAGTGAGAGGAGAGGAGGGAAGAAGCACCTTTTTTTCCTCGATTTATTTATTTGTAGTTTTCAACATTCCCTTTTATAAAGTTTTGAATTCTGAATTTCCCCCCTCCCTCTCCTTCCTCCTCTCCAAGACAGCATGCAATCTGATATGGGCTATACATGCACAACCACATTAAACGTATTTCCACATTAGTCATATTGTGAAAGAAGAATAAGAACAAAAGAGAAAAACATGAGAGAGGAAAAAAAGAGAGAAAATAGTATGCTTCGATCTTCATTCAGATTCAATAGTTCTTTCTCTGGATATGGATAGCATCTTCCACAATAAGTCTTTTGGAGCTGTCTTAGATCATTGCATTGCTGAGAAGAGCTAAGTCTGTCAAAGTTGGTCATCGCACAATGTTGCTGTCACTGTGTACAATGTTCTCCTGTATTTGCTCACTTCACTCAGTATCAGTTCATGTAAGTATTTCCAGGGTTTTCTGAAACCCTCCTGCTCATCATTTTTTACGGAACAATACTATTCCATTACGTTCATATATCACAACTTGTTCAGCCATTCCCCAACTGATGGACATCCCCTCAATTTCCAATTCTTTGCCACCATAAAAAGAGCTGCTATAAATGGAATAAGCATTTATTAAGCACCCACTATGGACCATAAGCTGAGCTAAACACTTTACAATAATTATCCCATTTGATCCTCACAAAAACCCTGGGAGGAAGGTGCTATCATTATTCTCATTGAAAACTGAGACAGACAAAGATTAAGTGACCTGCCAAGGATCACAAACCTCCTAAGTGTGATTTGAAGTCAAGTCTTCCTAACTCTATTCTCAAAGATCTTGGATCCTCTGTTGCTAACTCGCTGTGTGACTTTGGACGAGTCACTTTCTCTTTTGGAGCCTCAATTTCTCCTTCATCAGTAAAATGAGGGTTTGAAGAGGAAAATGTCTAAGGGGCTCCAAGCACTAATATTCCATGTACAATATTCTCCATATTCTTCTACCAGCTCGAGCATTCTGTGTTAGAAACCTCTATGCTCTCAGGTCCCTTTTAATTCTACTATTCTGTGATTCTAGAGTCTACCAGTGGTATAAGCTGGGAAGGGAAAGGTTATGGACATGTAATTGAATGAGATGGGCAACATTCTCTTCTCTTCAATGTGACCCTGAATGGAGGTCAGGAACAAAAACAAGGTAAGGAAATTCCAGGCCAGGGCAAGAAGGCTTTCCTAAAAGACTTATATGAACTGATGCTGAGTGAAGTGAGCAGAACCAGAAGAACACTGTACACAGTAACAGCCACAGTATGCAATGACTGACTTTGATAGACTTAGCCCTTCTCAGCAATGCAAGGACCTAAAACAATTCCAAAGGGCTCATGATGGAAAATGCCATCCACCTTCAGAGAAAAAACTGTGGAGTCTGAATGCAGAGCAAAGCAGACTGTTTTGTTTTGTTTCTTTCTCATGGTTCCTCCCATTCGTTCTAATTTTTCTGTACAACATGACTAATGTGAAAATATGTTTAATAGGAATGCATAGGTAGAGCCTATATCAGATTGCATGCTGTCTAGGAGAGAGAGAGGAAGGAGGAAGAGAATATTTAAAACTTATGGAAGTGAATGTTGAAAACTAAAAATAAATAAATTAACTTTAAAAAAAAAGGCTTTTCTAAAGCATATTTGACATATTTTGGGTCTGTTGTTTCCCTAATGACAAGCAAAAAAAAATACAAGCTACAAAAATGCCAAATTTAGATGGATTAAATTCACTTGACACGATTGCTAGTTAACTGTATGTTGTCTCCTCTGTTAGAATGTGAAACAAATCCTAAGGGCTGACACCTTGCTTTTGCCTTTCTTGGTGTCTCTAGTAATTATCACAACCCCTGATAGTGTTTCAAAATGCTTCTTGATTCGACTAATCAACTTTCACAAGTAAAGTGCCTGGCGCTTATTTTTGTGGTAGGGTTGACAATTCTACCCTGAAAATGTATGTTCCTAGCTGTAGCATCCAAAATTGTCAGAAAGAAGGCTCTGCTGAAATTCAGATTTCTAGAAATGAGAGGGGCCCAGTTCCTTAAGAACCTCAGTTCCTTTCTCATCAATAATCAGCACTTGCCTTATGTACCACCAGGATCCACAGTTTGGTTCTGACTATGGGAAGGTTATATTGCTTTCTTGTCTAATCAAGATGGAGTGTGTGTGTGTGTGTGTGTGTGTGTGTGTGCGCACACGCGTGCATGTGTGTAGTGGGGAGGAATAGGGAATACTTTCAGAATAAGTCTAAAAACCCATTGCTTTGAGACTGGGCCTTCATTCTGCAAAAATCTATTCTCGTTTTTCTCCCTGGACCATGTGCCTCCCTCATATACCTATTTGTTTTTCATATTTAAATGTTTCCCTTGGTTCCCTTAGTTCTCAGTAAAGTGGTATCTCCCTGGGAAAGAATGTTCATATAATTCAATAACTCAGTTCCACTAAGTAATCATCTAGTAAGCACCTGTTCTTCACAAAGACTTGGGGACACAAAGATGAAAAAAAGATGAAAGTCCCTGCCTTCAGAGAGATTATAGTCAACTAGGGGTTGGGGGAGAGGGGAAGGAAATGAAGTAAGCTCAACACAAATGCCACATCCTACATAATCTTTCCTGATCCCCTCTGCTGCTCTATTTTCCCTCCAAAATTATTTTGCATTTATCTTGTATGTGGGCAACTAGGTGTTGCAGTAGATAAAGCACCTGGCCTGAAGTCAGGAAACCTGAGTTCAAATCCAGCCCCAGATATTTACTAGCTGTATGACCCTGGACAAGTCACTTAACCCTATTTGCCTCTGTTTCCTCCTCTGTAAAATGGGGAAGGGAATGGCAAATCACTCCAGTATTTTTGCCAAGAAAACTCCAAATGGTGTCACAAAGAGTCGGACACGACTGAGCACAAATAATTTTGTATATATTCATTCTGCAAGTATTTCTGTGACAATAATAACCACTGCTAGGTCCAGGGAAGCTGGAGCACAGATTCTCCTCTTCCTGTGCACTGAGGCCCCTCTCAGCTTCACAGAAATGAATGTAAACTGGGTTCAGTTCTAAAAGCCTAGTTATTAAAAAGACTCAAATTCTCGTATTTTCTGGATCTTCATGACCCTAACCTCAAATCCTGGGATGTTACTTAAAACTTACATTTGCTAAGTTTTCACAAAATAGGGTAGAAAATTACTCAATGTACAATGTATATTAGGTATGGGACAGCTATCTATTTCTTCCACGCAAAAAAATGCTTACCACAAAAGACCTACAAGCATGCATCAAAAAAATTAAATAAGAAGAATTAATAACTACTTTTAACTACTATTATGCTCCCCTGGGAGTTTGATATCTAAAACACCAAGAGATAAGCAGTTTGTCAGACAGATAAATTGACATTTCATAATTCCCCTAAGCTCTGTAATGCATAAACAATTCACTGTAGGTCCATATCTCCTACAAGTTAGGTCAGGATGTGGGCTTACCCTTCTCTGCTAGTCATATTCTCCAAGAAGCCTATAATAATTAGCAAGATTCCTCCAGAAGCACAGCCAAAACTGAGTGAGGAACCAGGATCTCCCAACCTCTCAAATTCAATAGGTTGTCTTGAAGACTAGAAAATTCTGATCATCTATCTTTGGTGTCCACCTGTCACTCAACTCTTTTACCTGTGACTCCAAGAAGTATAGCAAGCACAGTGGCCACACCTCAGTAAAACTTGTCTTGACAGATGGGCTAAACCAGGTTGAGGGTAATAAAGAGGCCTCAAACCTGTTGGTAAGTTAGGGAGATATCTACCCCAAACATGTGAAGACTTCCCCTAGTGGAATGGGTGGATGAGAATAATTTGTTCAAATGATGAGGAAGGTAGCTGAAGAACTGTGCTGTGAAGTAAAATGCTGTGGAGCACTTAGAGCTTGGTCAGACATCAGAGATGCCAAGGTCATCTGTTGCATCCTGGGCCTTCACCAGTCATCTTGACTTTTGTCTTGCCACTGGACTTCAGCAGCTCTGGAAGAGAGAGTGAAGCTGATGACTTCACACAATTCTGCCTCACTTAAATCCAATTCATTCAGGAGTCTAGACATC
>NW_027185776.1:3287540-3300805 GCF_028583685.1 Petaurus breviceps papuanus | reverse complement strand
AACATCTGTGCTTTAGCTACTAGGGGCCAGTAGTTCACCACTTCTGCTGGAGTGAGGAAAAGGAGGCCATACACTGTACTGAAGAAAGAGGGAAAAAAGGGACAAAGTCATTCCCTTTTTAGGTCCATTGAATCAACAGTTCTTCCTATTCGATGCTCAAAAGATGTTTCATCTTCTCAAAGGGAAAATCCTTCGTCATCACCTACACATTGCATTATTTTCTCCCAAAGAGTGTCTCTTAGTATTTTATTGATGAAAAGAACTAGAATACTGAATACTCATCACAAGAAAACCTGATGTTATGCACAAGATGTTATATGTAAAAATCATCCATAAGTAAAATATGTTGTTTTAAAATATAGCTAGGTAGGGGTGGCCAGGTAGCACAGTGAGTAGGAGCACTGGCCCCAGTGTTGGGATGACCTGGGATCGAATCCAGGCACAGACACTTAGCACCAACCCAGAAACACCTGGCCGTGTAACCTTGAGCAAGTTACTTAACCCCAATTGCTTAGGGGCGGCCAGGTGGCTCAATGAGTAAGAGCACCTGCTCCAGTGTCGGGATGACCTGGGGATCGAATCTGGGCTCAGATACTTAGCACCACACCCAGAAATAACTGGCCATGTAATCTTGAGCAAGTTACTTAACCTCAATTGCTTAAAAAAAATAGCTAGGTGGTACAGTAGATAAAGTGATGAACTTATAGTCAAGAAAACCTGAGTTCAAATCCCAACTGAGACACTTACTAGCTGTGTGACTCTGGGCAACTCACTTAATCTCTCTTAGCCTCAATTTCCTAATCTGTAAAACGGGGATAATAATAGCACCTTCCTCCCAGTGTGGTTGTGAGGACCAAATAATATAACATATGTAAAGCACTTTGCAAACTTTAAAGTGTTATTGACTAGATAGTATTATTGTTGTCATAATTACTATTATCAATGAGGTGGTCCTAATTTTTTTTACTATTGTCTAAAAAGTCACATGTACCTCTTTCTTTTTAAGAATTTCACACTGATCTATCTATGCACTGGTGGCCCCTTATGTCTTTCCAGGAGACAAGATGAAATTTGAGATAAGATGAGATAAAATGAGATTTTTGGCATGAAGGAGCTTCTCTTCTGTTTCTCTGGCAACTCTGGGGGCACCTCCTGAACATCAGTCTGCGCGCAGGGCTAATTCCTTCAGCACCGGACTGGCTGCTGGAATCAGTGATCAAGCTCAGCACAGATATTTTTTCTGCTTCATCATCCTCTGCCATGGATGTTCACCCGTGAACTGCATTTACCTTCAGGGCGGTCTTTTTGCTTATGCTCTCGCCTGTAGTTGCACAGCCAGTGGTTTTTCGAAACGGGACTTGACTGGAAGGTCAAGTCTCTGTTACATCAAGCTACCTTATTAAAATCAGACACAACTGAACAAAACAACACATGCCAGAAACTATGTTAAGTATTTTACAAACTTCTCTTTTGATTCTCAATCAACCCTGAGAGATCGTGCTATTTTTTTTTGGCCTTTTTTTTTGAGAGGGGAAGGCAGGGCGATTGGGGGTAAGTGACTTGTCCAAGGTCACACAGCTAGTGAGTGTGTCATGTGTCTGAGGCCAGATTTGAACTCAGGTCCTCCTGACTCCAGGGTCGGTGCTCTATTCACTGCACCACCTAGCTGCCCCAAGATAATGCTATTTTTATCCCCATTTTACCTATGAGGAAACTAAGGCAAACAGAGGCTAAATAACTTGTCTCTAAATAATATTACTTCAAGGTAATCAAAGTAAATCAGTGTTACTTGGAAACTGAATACTTGAGTAGAATACAATTGTTGTTATTTGTTGTTTGTCCTTTATTCTCGAAGAGAACTATGACATAAAGGAGGTGATGTCATGACAAGCAAGTGAACTGGATTAAGTGAGGGAGAGCTGTGCAAAGTCACCAGCCTCACCTTCTGCCCCAGAGCCCTTTGGATCCAGTGGCCCAGGAGACATCAGCACAACTGGAGATGGCCCCTGATGTACTAGAAGACCTCGGTCTTTTAAAGCTAAGATCTTTAGCAGGTCTGTTTGACTGAAGCAAAGACCATTCAGTAATTAAGGATAGGTTAAAAAAATGAGGCAAAGAAGGGCCTCTTTAACTTAGTCCAAAAAAAAAAAAATCAGACTGGAAGGGGAAGATCCTCAGGATTTCTAGCCAAAACAGAAAAAATTCCTGGGGCGGCTAGGTGGCGCAGTGAATAGAGCACCGGCCCTGGAGTCAGGAGGACCTGAGTTCAAATCCGACCTCAGACACTTGACACACTTACTAGCCATGTGACTTTGGGCAAGTCACTTTACCCCAAATGCCCTCCAAAAAGCAAAAAAATAAATAAACAAATAAATTCCTATTTACATCCATGCTGAGTTAATCAGGGCCCAAAGAGAATACAATTACACACTGACTGGTCTACACCACGCTAGAGCAGGGGTTCTTGATCTTATTTTGTGTCATGACTTCCTTTGGCAAGCTAGTAAAGCCTATGGATCTCTTTTCAGAATAATGTTAAATGCATAAAAATGTACAGGATTGCAAAGGAAACCAATTATGTTGAAATAGTTACCATTTTTAAAAAAAAGTTCACAGACCCCACATTAAGAATCCCTGCACTAGAGCAATGTTCATTATATCGGATTGCTTCCAATAACTGCAATACAAGAAACCTAGGTAGAAAAATCTATTATGATTATTTGGATTATTATTATCAGGGTTGGAGAATGAGCTGGGGAAGTACAAATTCCCCACTGTATACATGAGCCTAAGGGTTACAAATGTAAAAAGTATGCATTCTACCATCTTACCTGCCAACTTTTCTTTCTTCTTGAGTTCCCATTCAGTTCTGAATATTCTATGCTTTATGTTCTAACAGCCTATGTTTTATGTTATTAGTTACCTTGCAATCCTAGCATTCTGTATTTCATGACTCTGATTTTTAACAATTGAATTACGTACATCATATATACAACCATGAGAAGCACTGTTGTCCTTTCTAAGGTTTGCATTCTGCGACTGAAAAAGCAATAATCAGAAAAGAAAGTGGAATGGCTTTGAAATGATCATGGAAGTAAATGAGGAAATAGGATGTGACTTGCAAAGATTCAATCCAACCTCAACATTTCCAAAAACATATCAAGAAACTGCATGAAGCAAATTTCCCTATATCTGAAATCAGGGCTTTAGACAGAGATAACTGTAAGTGCAAAGTCAGAAGGCCAAAGACACAAAGGACTCTGTCCTCTGTTAGACAACCTGGAGAACCTCCCTACCACATTTCACTTTCATGTCCTCTCCCATTCCACTCCTTGTTTGTGAAATATTTGAGAGATCCCACAGAAAAGGCTGGAAGAGTCAGGTCCTGGCATGCTGCCCATGATATCTGCAACAGCCTTATTTTTGGCTATCCACCCCCTCCCAGCAGCCTTTGGAATACCTGGTGGGCTCTAACAAAAAAAAAGTGACCCACACAGAAGCATATCTATCTATCTATCTACATATATAGATATATATAGATAGATCTATATCTATGTATATATATCTGCTTAGTTTTTTTTTTAAGTTATCAAAGGTTTTGGATTTTTAAAATTATATCCAGAATTTGAGTCATTCTAATTACCACTGCAATCAAATATTTATGCTTAGACACCAAGTACGCTGTAAGTAAAATTGAACCAATAAACATAATACTCTATAATGATCAGATTGTCTGTAGAAAATCTGTCACATAATACTGGGTTTCAAATTAGAAGTCTTCAAACTTAAGCTATAATATTATATTTTTTCAGTTTCATTAAGATGCAGCTTTTAAAACCTTGCTTCTGTGATAAATTAACCTTAAATTATAAACACAAAGCATCACATTGCAAATATTGTTTTGCTGAAGAGGTACTTGTTGAAAATTAAATGCTAAAAACATCCAAACTGCTAAAAATTCTGACCTTTCAAAACATTGCTTCTGTAGAGCAACATTTTGAAAACCAATATTTGTCTTTTAAATTCTCAAAAAAATTTCTGTGCTGACAGAAGCAATAATGTGTAAACTCAGTCAGGCAATCCTCGACCCAGAGTTGACCACAAGGAGGGCAATTTAGCCACTTACAGACCATTTTGCTAAGAAATCAACTCTCACCAATTCCCTTCATTCCCCATCTCCCAACTCCAACACTCACCCCCCTGTATGTCACAATATCCTTTGATCTAGCAATACCACTATTAGGTCTACATCCCAAAGAGATTTAAAAAGGGGGGGAGGACCCATATGTACAAAAATATTTATAGCACCTATTTTGTGGTGACAAAGAGCTGGAAATTGAGGGGATGCCCATCAATTGGGGAATGGCTGAACGAGTTATGGTATATGAATGTAATAGAATACTATCATGCTATAAGAAATGAGGAGCAGATGGGTTTCAGAAAAACCTGGAAAGACTTACATGAACTGATGCTGAGTGAAGTGAGCAGAACCAGGAGAACATTGTACATAAGAACAGCAACATTGTGTAATTGATCAGCTACAACAGACTTAGCTCTTCTCAGTAATGATTCAAGACAATTCCAAAAGGCTCATGATGGAAAATCCTATTTTGCATGATCCTTTGCAGATCAAAGTGTATTATTTTCACTTTTTTTCAGGGTTTTTCCCCTTTGTTCTGTTTCTTCTTTCACAACATGACTAATGTGGAAATATGTTTAACATGATTTCAGATGTATAACCTACATCAGATTGCTTGCTGTCTTAGGGAGGAAGGAGGGAAAAAAATTTGGAACTCAAAATTTTATAAAAAATGAATGTTGAAAACTATCTTTACATGTAATTAGAAAAAATAAAATAGTATTTAGAAAAAGATTGGGATGTAAAAACAAGAGATATCAATAAAAATTTTGATTTAATCTTTTTTTTTAAGTGTCCAGCACAGATCTTCTAGTGACACCCCTTCCCTGCAACAGTGGTACCAGGACTAAACATGGATTCCACCATGCCCTGCCCTGGGTCTTCCATGGCTCCTACTTGCTCTCCCACACAACTGGAAACTATTTCCCTATCCACTGCCCCCAGGTGGGCTCAGAAGATAACGGTTTTGTATTCTATCCTTACTGATTCCCTTTTTAATCCTTACCCAAACTTTTACAAATCTTGTTTTCTCTCCTTTTGGACTGCACTCCACACAAACCAGATAACTTCGTTTCCTACTCACTGAAAAGACTAAAGCCTAAAAGATGCATTATCTCCAATTTGATGAGGTGTTTGGTGCCACAATGGATAGAGGGCTAGGCTTGGAGTCAGGATGACACGAGTTTAAATTTGGCCTAAGACACTGATCAACTAGGTGAGTTATTTAGCCTCTCTTTTCCTTTGTTTCCTCATAGGTAAAATGGGAATAATAATAGTACTACCTCTCAAGGTTGTTGTGAGGATCAAAAGAGATAATGTTTGTAAAAATACTTAGCATAGTATCTGGCATTGTGGTTGGTCAGTTGTTCCAGCTCTACGTGAACTCATGGACCATACTGTCTGTATATTTCTTGGCAAAGATACCAGAGTAGCTTGCCATTTCCTTCTCTAGTGAATTAAGGCAAAAAGAGATTAAGTGACTTGCCCAGGATGACACAGCTAGTAAGTGTCTGAGGCCACATTTGAATTCAGGTCTTCCTGACTCCAGGCCCAGCACTCTATCCACTGAGCCACCTAGCTGCCTCCTGTCCTGTGTGTAGTAGGTTCTTAATAACTGCTTGTTCTCTTCCTGCCCCTTCCCTAATCATCTGTTTATTGAAACCTTGTGGGAGGGTAATGAGGTCCCCTCATTGTAACCTTACAAGAAGAGCTTGGATGACCAGTTTTGGAATATATCATAGTCAAGATTCCTCTTCAGTTATGGGTGGGAATGGGTGATCATGGAGGTCCCATCCAACTTCCACTTGATCCAAAACCTACTTCTAGAAGTCCTACCTTTTCATGCATCTTCAGTCAACCCCCTCTCCACAAGTTCCTTCTCATATGTCCACAAGTATGGTCAGGTGTTCCCATCTGTTACACAAACAAAAGATCTTCCTTTGATTCTTTTACTCCATCCAACTCTCTTTCCACCCATTATTACATTTGGGGGGTGGGGGTGGGGAATGTTTTCTGTTTCTGTTAACTCCATAGATTTGTCTCTTCCTTTTTTTACAAGGGGCCTTACTGTTTTCAATGAAGGTTAAGTCCCTCTACCAATGCAGGTTGGCAACTGCATTGGAACTCATAGTCTTAAAGAGTTTCCTTGGCCACTCAGATGTTACAGTGACTTGCCTAGGATCAGAAATACCTGTGATCCAGCAATAACTGTGATCCAAGGATCACAGCTACTATATGTCAGAAGTTGGACTTGAACCTATATCTTTCTGACGATAAGACTAGGCTTTAATCCACTATATACACTGCCACTCATATTTCCAACATGGCAGCTAGGTGACATAGTGGATAGATACTGGACCTGGAGTCAAGAAGACCTAAGTTTAAATCTTGCCTCAGATATGTCCTAGCTGTGTAAGTCACTTTGTGGCTTTGGCAAGTCACTTAATCTCAATTTCCTCAACTTAGAAATGGGTAGAAATGTATAATAATAACACTTACCTTCCAGAGTTGTTGTGAAGGTAAAATATTTGTAAAGCACTTAGCACAGTAGGTATTATACAAATGCTAGCACTTATTATCATTTACATATATGAAGGGTTTACTAAATGTTGCTAGATTGGATAGGTATCTGTGGATGTGCCATGTCCTATTCTAAGCTCTAAAATTCACAGGGTTCTGGACTGAGTCTGATTTTACTTTGCATCTCCCCCTCCCCCTTCCCAACACCTTGCCTAACACAGCACTCTTTATATGTAGGTGCTTAAATATTGCCTCAGTGTTTGTTTTAAAAGCAAACAAACAAACAAACCATGACAGAACAGTGTGCCAGCTCAGGAACAGACAGCTGGTCATTTTTTTTATTTTTTATTTTTTGATTTTTGGAGGGCAATTGGGGTTGACTCGCCCAAGGTCACATGGCTAGTTTTTGTGTTAAGTGTCTGAGGCCAGATTTGAACTCAGGTCCTCCTGACTCCAGGGCCAGTGCTCTATTCACTGTGCCACCTGGCCATCCCCTAGTCATTTTTTAAAAAACATTTTCATTTAAAGTTTTGAGTTTCAAATTCTATTCTTCCCTCCCTCTGTCCTTCCCCTTCCCCCTCCCTGAGATGGTAAGCAATAAGATGTTATACACGTGCAATTATGTTAAACATTTCCTTATTAGGCATTTTGTATAAGAAGATTTGAATAAAAGAAAAAATAAAAGAAAGCAAAAAATAGCATGCTTCAGTCTTTACTCAATCAATATCAGTTCTTTCTCTGGAGGCAGATAGTATGCTTCATCATTAATACTTTGGGATTGTCTTGGATCATTATATTGCTGAGAATAGCTAAGTCATTCACAATTCTTCATCAAACAATATTGCTGTTACTGTGTACAACATTCTCTTGGTTCTGTTCATTTCACTATGCATCAATTCATGTCTTTCCAGGCTTTTCTGAAATCAGCCTGTTTGTCATTTCTTATAGCACAGTATTATTCCATTATAATCATATGCCACAGCTTGTTTAGTCATTTCCCAATTGATAGGCATCCCTTTGATTTCCAATTCTTAGCCACCACAAAAAGGGGAACTGGTAGTTTTTTAGCATAATAATGACATAGGTAAAAATTAGATGTGTTATTTGTGGGTATAATGGAAACAATACCAAACTTAGGGAGGAATCTAGTACAGCCTATACCATTTATTTGCTAGCTGACCTTGGCCAAATCAAGAGGAAAGGGAAATCCTTTTTGTGCCTTTTTTCTTATTTTTAAAGTCAGGAAGACTCATCTTTATGGGCAAGTTACTTAACCCTGTTTGCCTCAATATCTCATCTGTAAAATGAGCTGGAGAAGGAAATGGCAAACCAGTCCAGTATCTTTGCTAAGAAAATCCCAAATGGGGGGACAAATGAAATGACTGAACATGCCCATATCACAGGTTAGTATTGAGGATACCACATTAGAATACATTTAAATTTCTCTGCAATTGTAAAGTGCTATACACAAGGGATTCATCATAGGGGATTGGAATGCTAAAATAGGCAGTCAAAGGATAATTGAAATAATAGGCAAGGTCAGCCTTTGAGTATAAAATGAAGCAGGGCAGAGACTAATAGAGTTTTGTCAAAATAACTTACAGGTCATAGCAAACACTCTTTTTCAACAATCCAAAAGTGACTCTACACATGGACATCACCAAATGGTCAATATAGAAATAAGATCAATTATATACTTTGCAGCCAAAAGTGGAGACACTCTATACAGTCAGTTAGAACAAGACCTGTAGCTGACTGTGGCTCAGGTTTATATCGTTTCTTATTGCTGAATTTATACTTGAAGAAAGTGGGGGAAAACATCAGACTATATAGGTATGACCTGAATAACATCTCTTATGAATATGAAGTGGAAGTGATTGGGATTTAAGGGATTAATTCGATCCAGAAGAGAAAATAGCTGAAGAACTATGGCCAGAGATTCATAAAACTATATAGGAGGCAGCCATAAAAAAAATCCCAAAGAAAAAGAAGAGCAAGAAAACAAAATGACTTTCTGATGAGACTTTACAAATAGTTAGGAAAGAAGGAAAGGGAAAAGGAAAGGAGAAAGGGAAAATTATACTCAACTGAATGCAAAATTCCAGAGAATAGCAAAGAGAGAAAAGGTTTTCTTAAATAAGCAATACAAAGAAATAAAAGAAAACAATAGAATGGGAAAGACAACAAATCTCTTCAGGAAAATCAGAGCTATCAAGGGAATATTTCATGTAAAAATGGACATGATAAAAGACAAAATTGATAGGGACTTAAGAGAAGTTGAAGAGATTAAGAAGTGGCAAGAATACACAGAAGAACAATACAAGAAACATCTTAACATCACTGATAACCCCAGTGGTGTGGTTACTGACCTGCAGTCATATATCCTGGACAGTAAAGTCAAGTAGGCCTTAGGAAGCATTGCTAACAATAAGTCTAGTGAAAGTAAAGGAATTCCAGCTGAACTATTTAAAATCCTAAAAGAGGATGCTATAAAAGTGTTGGACTCAATATGCCAGCAAATTTGGAAAACTCAATAGTGGCAACTGGATTGGAAAAATTCAGTTTATGTTCCAATCCTAAAGAAGGGCAATGCCAAGGAATGTTCAAATTACCAAACAATTGTGCTCATTTTATATGCCAATAAGGTTATGCTTAAGATTCTTAAGCAAGCTAGGCTTCAGCAATATATGAACTGAAAATTACCTATTTTCAAAGAAGCAGAGGAAAGAGAGACCAAATTGCCAACATTCACTGGATTATTAAGAAAGCAAGGGAGTTCCAGAAATACATTTCCTTCTGCTTCATTGACTACACTAAAGCCTTTGACTGTGTAGATCACAACAATTTTTTCCCAGTCATCAAAGAGATGGGAGTACCAGATCATTTTATTTATCTCTTGAGGAACTTGTATGTGAGTCAAGAAGCAACAGAACTGAATATGGGAAAACTGCTTGGTTCAAGACTGGGGAAGGAGTATGACAAGAATGTATATTGTCATTTCATTTATTTAACTTATATACACAGTACATCATGCAAAATGTCAGGTTAGATAATCAAAAGCTAGAGTTGAGGTTGCTAGGAGAAATACCAACAGTCTCAGAGATGCAGATGATACCACTCTGACGGCAGAAAGTTAAGAATTAAGAAGTTTCTTATGAGGATGAAAGAGGAGAGTGTAAAAGTTGGCTTGAAGCTTAACATTATAAAAAACTAAGATCATGGCATCTGATGCTGGCAAATAGAGGGAGAACAAATGGAAGCAGGGTCATATTTTACACTCTTGGGCTTAAAGATCATTGCAGATGGTGACTGAAGCCAAGAAATTAAAAGACACTTGCTCCTTGGAAAGAAAGTTATGGCAAATGTGGATAGCTTATTAAAAAGCAGAGACATCACCTTGCCTACAAAGGTCCATATAGTCAAAGCTTTGGTTTTTCCAGTACTAAAGTGTGGCTGTGAGAGTTGGACTTTAAGGAAAGCTAAATTCTGTGGAATCAATGTTTTTTGAATTGTGGTGCTGGAGAAGACTTTTGAGCGTTCCTTGGAGAGCTAGAAGATCAAATCAATACTTAAAGAAATTAACTCTGACTATTGATTGGAAGGAAAAATACTGACGTTGAAGCTTAAATACTTTGGCCACATAATGAGAAGGCAGGAGTCATTGGAAAAGACTCTGCTGCTGGGACAGATTGAAGGCAAAAAGAGAAGGGAATAGCAAGATGGGATGGATAGATAGTGTCATGGAAGTAACAGAAATTAGCTTGGACAGACTTTATGAAATGTTGGGGACAGAAGGGTCTGGCATGTGATGGTCCATAGTGTCGTGAAGAGTTGAATATGACTGAATGACTGAACAACAACAATATGTAGTTAAATTATTATTATTATTGACATTCATCAATTCCATTTCACTAAGTACATATTCTTTTCTTTTTCAGCAAAACACCTTGAAAAAAGCTGTTTACATTCCTGTGTCCATTTCCTTTCTTCTCACTCTCTTCCTAACCAACAACCAATGGGTTTCTGACCTCATCCCTCAACTGAAACTATCCTCTCTAAAGTCACCAGTCTTAGAAACTTGCCTAGGTCACTACCATGTTAAATGATTTACCCCAAGGGCACAGAACCAGGATGAGATAGAGGTCTTTTTAACACAGGTCTTTCTGACTTAGAGACCAGGTTCTTTTTTTTTTTTTTTGGAGGGGAGAAAGAAAGGTAATTGGGGTTAAGTGATTTGCCCAAGGTCACAGGGCTAGTAAGGAGACCAGGGTTCTTAACTCTGTTTTGTTTCATAGACTCCTCTGGCAGTCTAGTGAAATGCATGGGTGTTTTCTCAGAATGTTTCTAAAAGACCCCAAATAAAATATAGAGAATTACAAAGGAAATCAACTGCTATTTAAACAAACACAAAAGTTCATGGATCACAGGTTAAAAACCCTTCCTTGTACACCCCCCCCCCCCCCCAACACACACGCACTGCTCTGGAGATTGATAAAATCTTTAAAAGGGGCATCAATAAGATAATTTTAATTGCACAGAAGAAAATAAAAGAAGTATAGAAGACAAAACAAATAGGGTAATTTTGTTACTATCTTGTTAAAATTTAATATCATATGTATTTCTTTTTTAAAACTGTTATAGAAGTTTAAAGGTTATACAATCATGTTTTGCATTCTTTGTATTTTGAAATGAATGTGTTTATTAGTAATTTTTACATTCATAATGAAAAAAAGAAAATTTTAAATAAAGAAAAAATTTGATTCTTTTCTTATCTGTTCCCCTGGTAGTGGCTCAAAGTACCTGTTGCCTTATGATGTTAGTTGGCTACTTAGAAGTGCTGTCTCTGCATTGAGACTATAAGCTTGAGACCAAAATCTGTCTTAATATTTCTTTTTATCTCCTAGGCATTGAAAATGTTTAATAAAGGGCAGCCAGGAAGCACAGCAAGTAAGAGCACCGGCTCCAGTGTCAGGATGACCTGGGGATCAAATCTGGGCTCCGATACTTAGCACCATACCCAGAAATAACTGGCCGTGTTACTTAACCCCAATTGCTTTAAAAAAAAAAAAGAAAGAAAATGTTTAATAAATGCCAGAGAATGATAATAGTACTTATATCGCCCTTACTATGTGCCAGGCACTGTGCTGAATACTCTACAAATATCTGCTCACTTAATCCTCATAAAACAACCCTGGGAGGTAAGTTCTATTACTTTCCTCATTTTAAAGATGAGAAAACGGAATCAAACAGAGGCTAAGTGACTTGTCCAGAGTCACACCGCTAGAAAATGACTGAGGTTGGATTCAAACTCAAGTTTTCCTAACCCTAGGCCCTGCCCTCTATTGTGCCACCTAGTAGGAAGATAGAAATCTACCTAACTATAGGGCTGCTTCCCTCACAACAGCCCTATGAGGTAGGCATTACAAATATAACTATACACATTTTTTAGATGAATAAAGTGAGGCTCATAAAGTTGATGTGGCCAGTTCATAGATAGAAAATAATAGCCAGAATATGAAGTCAGGTCTTCTGATTCTTAGTCCAGGGCCCAGTGTTCTCCCTCACATTGATAGTCATGAGGAAGAAGTTTAGTTGCTTTTCCATTTTTAAAACTGGATCCTTAGCCTTGACTCAGTGCATATCATGGTGCCACTATCCACACATACCCCTAGGTGGATCAGTGGAAGGCAGCCAGTGGGTCGAGAGCCATTACAGACATTGCATAAGCCAGCATCGCGTCAGCCTTGTTAACATTAACTCATCTCTGGCACCAAATGAACAACAGTTGTCACAGCTGCTTTTCTAATGAAACCCACTTTGACCTTTTCATTAGCTCAACTTTCCCTGTCCTTCACTCAGACCAAGACTTGGGCCTGCTATGTACTCAACAAAAGTATTTGACAGCCCCTCTAACTCATATGGATAGGAGAGGAAAGAAATAAATGCATGTGAATGTTTAGACAATAGTAAAAAAAAAGTTAGAACAACCTAGTGGATAATAGTAATCATGACAACAACAATATCTAGCTAACAGCACTTTAAGATTTGCAAAGTGCTTTACATACGTTATATCATTCAGTCCTCACAACCACACTGGGAGGAAAGTGCTACCCCATTTTACAGATGAGGAAAATGAGGCTAAGAGAAATTAAATGAGTGTCTGAGTTGGGATTTGAACTCAAGTCTTCCTGACTCTAAGTTTATCACTTTATCTACTGCCCCACCTAGCTATTTTTTATAACAATGTATCTTATCTATATTATATAGATGATTTCTATATACCACTTCTTAATCATAATCATTCCTCCTGATGAGTATTCAATATCCTAGTTTTTTTGCAACAATAAAATACCAAGAGGCACTCTTTAAAAGAAATCAATGCAATGTCAAGGATATGTGTAGGTCATGCTGAAGGATTTTACCTTTGAGGAACTGAAACATTTCCCTTCTGAGGACCGAATAGGAAAAACTGCTGATTTAGTGGACCTAAGAAGGGAATGACTTTGTCCCTTTTTTTGTCTCCCTTCAATACAATGTACGGCTTTCTTTTCCTTACTCTTGCAGAAGTGGTGAACTACTGGCCCCTAGTAGCTAAAGCACAGATGTT
>NW_027185776.1:3285324-3287140 GCF_028583685.1 Petaurus breviceps papuanus | reverse complement strand
GATGTCTAGACTCCTGAATGAATTGGATTTAAGTGAGGCAGAATTGTATGAAGTCATCAGCTTCACTCTCTCTTCCAGAGCTGCTGAAGTCCAGTGGCAAGACAAAAGTCAAGATGACTGGTGAAGGCCCAGGATGCAACAGATGACCTTGGCATCTCTGATGTCTGACCAAGCTCTAAGTGCTCCACAGCACCTGCTTCAGCAACTTCCTCACCATTTGAACAAAGTATTCTCATTCATCCATTCCACTGGGCGAAGTCTTCACATGTTTGGGGGTAGATATCTCCCTAACCTGCCAATGGGTTTGAGGCCTCTTTATTACCCTCAACTTGGAGACAGTTTTACCAACGTGTGGCCACTGTCCTTGCTACAGCTTCTTGGAATCACATGTAAGAGTTAAGTGACAGGTGGACACCACAGGTAGATGAGCCTGGCTCATAATAAGTGTTATAGTAAGTACTTATTACCTTTCCTGCTTTGATCATCACCCTTCTAGTTTCTCTCTCATCTCTACACATATATATGAAGAATATGCACATTTTTTCTTTACTAATGAAGTTCATGATTGAAAAAAGGCAGTTCAGTTAAACTAACCAAGACAATATACTGACAGTATGTACTTGTGCCTTTAGAATTGCATTCTTAGGAGCCTCCAATGCCTCTTTAGCTGGCCATTGGATCTGACCTATCATTTATATGCAGACCTTTTGAAATTTACTCACCTTGCATCTTAGACAGACATTAGAATATGCTCAGCTTCTGGATTTCAACCTCTAGAAGGGAGTCACCATGTACTTCCAGTATTCCTATTGTTTTTATTTCAGAAACCAATGCCTTGTTGCTGGTCAGAATCAGGTCTTTGCTGCTTCCTCTAGCTTTTGAAGGATGGAATGAATTATCATTAATACAAATTACAAATTTATCAATAGGGCAAGGATTGAACTGTAACCACATATGGCAGAGCAGAGGGGTGGTGATAAAAATAGGAAGAAAGTTCCTAACACACACAGTGGAAATACAATTCCCAAGAGCCTCTGGGAAAGAATAGAGCCAAGATCAGCAGTAACTAGCAGTCTCCAAGAAGGAACTGATTCAAGACTACACTTCCTAATAGCACTTAGAATAATAAGGACAGAGACACTCCAGGACTACAGCTCCCAGAAGACCCTGAGGCAAAGAGAGAGGGTAGGTAGTGCTAAAAGCACCTCTAAGAGCAGAAATGGAGAACTGTAGTTCTGGGGAATGAAGGGAATTACTCCAAAAAGTATCTAGGGCAGTCATAGAAGTAGGAATATAATTTCCAACATCCTTTGAGCAAGGATAAAGCAAAGACTTCCCGCAGACTTGAATAAAACCAGGATTCCAGTACCAAGAAATTTTGGAAGTGAAGAAGATGGAGAGAGATTTATGACTGTGACTCCTATCCACAGGGATAGAACCAAAATTAGAGCTCCCAGCAGCATCTTTTGAAGAGAAAGAAAGAAATGGACAGGTGAAAGGGGGGAGGGGGAGAGAAAAAGAGAAGGGGTGAGAGGAGAGGGATAAAAAAAAGGGGAAAGAGAAAAAAGAGGGATGGAGTGAGGGGGGAGAGAGGGGGAGAGAGAGAGAGAGAGAGAGAGAGAGAGAGAGAGAGAGAGAGAGAGAGAGAGAGACAGAGAGACAGAGAGAGAGAGAGAGAGAGAGAGAGAGAGAGAGAGAGAGAGAGAGAGAGAGAGAGAGAGAGAGAGAGAGAGAGAGAGAGAGAGAGAGAGAGAGAGAGAGAGAGAGAGAGAGAGAGACAGAGAGAGAGACAGAGAGAGACAGAGACAGAGAGAGA
>NW_027185776.1:3188980-3285224 GCF_028583685.1 Petaurus breviceps papuanus | reverse complement strand
GAGAGAGAGAGAGAGAGAGAGAGAGAGAGAAGAAACCTGCCCAATAGGGAAAAAGCCAGAACCAAAAGCCAGAACCATATCTTCCAGCAACCCCATACAGCCAGGACTACAATATCCAGCATCCTTAGGTAAAAATATAGGGCCAGGACTACAGCTCCCAAATCCCCCTAATGTAGGAAGAGAGCCAGCACTCTAGACCCTAGGATTCCCTGAGCAATGAAAGAACCATTACTACAGCCCATAGCTAGAGGGGCAGTCAGGAATACCATCCCCAGAATCTCTTGTCACAGAGATACAGGGGCAGGGGGAAAAAACCTTCTAGCAAACCTGGATGTGAATACAGTAAAACCCACATTTTCCAGCGACCCACCCCTGAGCAAAAACATAGCTGGGACTACAGCTCCCATCAGCTTGGGGGATGGAGTCTGACTATAATTCCCAGGATCCCTCAGGGTCTGGTTAGCTCTAAGACTCAAGTTCCCAGCAGCACCTGTGGTAGGACTACAGCCACAACTATAGATCTCAGCAGCCCCTGGGACTGGAATATATCCAAGGATAGGGCTATGTATGAGCAAACATACAGCCTGGACAACAGGTTCCATCAGCCCAAGGGGATAGAGCTATGACTACAGCTCCCAACATCCCTCACTAGAGAGTTGTATCCAAGCCTTTTGCTCCCAGAAGCTCTTGGTATAGGAATACAACTACCACTACAAGTTCCAGTTGCTCCCTGAGGCAGTAATATAGATAACACTAGCCAAAGAAAAGGATAGAGCTGTGATTCAGCCACCAGCAAGTAGCCTGAGTAGTAGAGGTCAGCAACTCAACCCCAAAGAAGGAAGGAAGAGAAAGAATCATGACTATCTCTTCTAGTAAGCCCTGACATGGGGACAGAGCCTGGACTAGAGGCAGCCCCCAGGGCAAAAAGGTAAAGTGAGCCAGGACATCAGCTACCATCAGAATCTCAAGCAGGAGAGGAAGGACAACCAGAATTATAAGACCTAGGATCCCAAAGAGCAGAGGACTGTTACAGAGTTAAGGTAACAGCTTCTCAGTAGTACCTGAATTAAAAACAATAGAGAGAAAAAACAAGCATCATAGGATCATAGACTTAGAGGTATAGAGGCAATCATTAGACCAACCCCTTTCATTTTACATGTGAGGAAACTGAAGAAGCACATAGTGTTTAAGTGACTTGCCGCCTGAAACACCCAGGGTCACACAACTAGTAAGTGTTTGAACCCAACTCTAATTCTGAGCCCAGCATCCTATTACCTCTCAGGATTGCTCTGGCAAAGGCCTATGATGTAGGCAAAATTACAGCTGCCAGACCAACATGGGTCATCAAGCCAGGAAGAGAAAGAGAATGTGTGTGTTTCAATAAACTCTGTTTCCTCACCTGTAAAGTGAGGGGATTGATTTAGGAGCTTGATACGTTTCCTTCCATCTCAAGACTTAGTCTCCTGTGCTCCTGCAATTGCCTTTGTCATTTACCAAGTCTGCTGTGCCCCAAAGTTACTGGGAGTTTTCTCAAAATCTTTTAAGCACCCAAAGAGCTCATCTCCACAAAATGGTGAGAATTCTGCTCAAGTAGAGCTTAATAAGGAATATGAAGTATTGATTTTAGTGGAAATTCTTAGCTAAATAAAAAAACATACAAATCTAAATCTATAATCCTAGCACAAGTTCAGATCTATCAAATATGTGGATTATCAAGGGAAATTCCTGGCTCAGTATAAACATAGCAATTATCAGAAATTACTTTCATACAATCATTAAAAATATAAGGCACAACATTATTTCCAAAAGGAAAATGTCAGTGGGTTACCTACCACCACTGGGTCTGATTTAGCCCACCTTGACACAAGTTCCCATGGACTTTTCATTTCCCAGGAAAGGAAAAGAAAAAAGGAGAGAAAAGATCTTAATCATGCCTATTCCTACTAAAAGAGTAGCCTTCTATCTGCTGCTTGCTCATAGAGAAGGTGAAAAGTCACAGTGGAATCTACTGCTTCATTCTCCAGCAGAGAAAAGAGACGGTCCAGTGAGAGAACAGAGCCAAAAAGCTTCTTCTGTCCTTGATTCCAGGTAGAAATAAAAGAGGGGGCAAAGTCAAGGGAATGCTCCTTTTGTGCAACAGCTGGGAGGAGAGAATCACTATGGGTTCAATTATCATTTCTTTGCAGATGATCTCCATCCTGCTAACCTGAGTGAGTAGAGATGCTCTGTGTGCATGTGTGTGTATACACACACACATACATACACATATATCTACACATCTCTAATCTTTCCCCAGAGCTCCAAATGATTTCCATATCGAAATATCTAGCCCCACTCTCTTATCATGGTGGCTGGCACATATGAAGAGCTTAATAAAAGCTTGTTGACTGCTGACAAAGATGATTAACTCTGCTGTGGACAAGCTATTGGTTATAAAACCAAGTCATGAGTGAAAAAATGCCTGTCTGACCACAAGTTTGTTACCAAAATTGGGAAGCAGTAGAGTGAAATGAGCAGAACCAAGAAAATTTATAAAATAACAGCATTATAAAGAAAAACAACTTTGAAAGATTTTAGAACTGTGATTCACTGCATGACGAACCGTTCTTCTGGAGGACTGAAAATGAAGCATACTACCCACTTCTTGACAGAGATGTGATAGATTCAAAATACAGAATGAGACATACATTTTTGGACATAGCTGATGAAGGGATTTGCTTTGCTTGACTATATTTATTGGTTAGGATTCTTTTTTTTTTTAAGTTCAATTGGGGAAGAGAAAGTGGAGGAAGGAAAAAATTAAACATTTATTTAAATTGATTAATTTTACATTATAAATAAATAATTTTTAAAAAGCAGCGTAGGTTGCATGTCTTTGACTTCTGTCCAACATTCTGAGGAGTGATACATTGAGCTGGTACCACTTACAGCAGCTGTCTTTCAACTACCCTCCTAACCCCACTGCTATTTAATAAGTTTCCACTGCCCAAGTCATGCTGAACTCCTCATCATCTTCTATATTTGTCATTCTTAATCCTGCCTCCATTCTCACTTTTAATCATCTTTTTGTTCTACCTCAAATGCCCTCCCTGTTCCTTTTATTCTATCCCTCCTTCAAGGTCAAGTTCCTGTCTTTTCTTCTACAGTGAAGGTCAGTCTTCACTGACCACTCTAACCCACATGTGGGTCTTCTGTTTAATAGTGCAGATCACAACCTCTTCTTGCCTTCTTGTCTAGTTGATTCTTGTCCATGTATGTATCCCCATGAGTCCTTGACACAAGTTCTGCCTGCCATCCTAGGGACCTTCATCTAGCTCTCCTGATATCACATGGAAACCATGTGAGCCATGCACTGTCCATTTGTTTTCCTTCCACTCCCTACATGACCTCCTTTTCCAGGCAGATGTCTGATGATATGCTTTATGCAGCTTCTCCTGTGCAATTCTACATTGGTGACATATGCAATCGTAACTTGCCCACTATTTATATCTTCCATGCATGGTTCATAGCTTCTCTTCTTTAGGGACATGGTATCCCATAACTCACAGCCATACAATATCACCAAAAGAGAAATGCTATTAAATAGATTGGCCGATCTTATAGCCACACTGACCTCCTTGTTCTTTCCAGAACTCGATATTCTGTCTTCTGCCTCTGAACCTTTGGTAGAGTCTCCTCTGAATGCCTGGAATGCACTTCTCTATTTACCATCACTTCTTAGAATCCTTAGCTTCCTTTAAAACTCAACTCAGATGCCACCTCCTATGGGAAGACTTTCCTGAGTTCTCAGCCTCCAGTTATTAGTATTGTGTCCTTTCTCAAATTGTATTGTTTGCCCATTTCATTGTTGTATATTCCACCCCAGTCAAATGTAAAGAAGAGATTATTTTTTGTTTTGTTGATATCTCCAGTACCTAGCACAGAGCCTTGAACATGTTGTTGTTCAGTCATGTCCAACTCTGTGACCCCACAGAGCATACTGTCCATGAAGTTTTCTTGGCAAAGATACTGGAGTAGTTTGCCATTTCCTTCTATAGTGGATTAAAGCAAACAGAGGTTAAATGACTTGCCCAGAGTCACACAGCTAGTGTCTCAGGCAGGATTTGAACTCAAGTCTTCCTGACACCAAGTCTATTCATTAAAACAATGAATACTTACTAAATCTAACTGACTAATCTTCTACAATCCTTCTCTGTAAGAATTTATGCAAAGTAAACATTTATATAGAGTGTTTAAGTTCATAAAGTGTTTCACATATGGATCTCATTTGACCTTCATAATAATTCTGAGATTTAGGTGTTATTTCTTTTCCCATTCTTTCAGATGAGGAAACGATGTCTCAGAGAGACTAAATGAATTGCCCAGTGTTTAGGGCAGGCCTGCCAGGAGAGCACCCAGTTGGTTTAGGTTTGATGTTGGGATGAAATGAGGCACTTCTGGGTCATTCAACAGTTAACAAAAGGATTTTTGGAGTTGGTTAAGTGGTACAGTGAATAGAGCACCAGCCCTGGAGTCAGGATGACCTGAGTTCAAATCCAGCCTCAGACACTTAACACTTACTAGCCATGCGACCTTGGGCAAGTCACTTAACCCCAATTTTCCTGCCTTCCTCCCTCCAAAAAAGAAAGAAAAAAAAAGGTTTATTTAGTCATTGCATTAAAAAAAAGTTTCAGAAAGATACAGTACAATGTGTCTCAGGTAGCAGAATTTTGTAGGTATATATATAAAAAGATAAGGTACTATATATGTAACCCCTATAGCAAAGTCTACTTGTATGGGACTCTCTCCTTATTAGAGATAAAATGCCTCATGGAAGTGATCCTGAGTTCTTAATGAACATTCTTCCAGAGTACAGGTTCTCTTGAGCTAAAAAGGTTTCAAATATAGTACTGACTATATATTATAGATATGTGTATATGTATATATTACTAAATATATATATATAGTACTAAATACATGTATATGTGCATATATGTGCATATTTGTATATATTATATGTGTGTGTGTCTATCTACCTACCTATCTATCTATCTCTACATCTATCTATCCACAGGATCATGCCATGAGTGAGGGACTTTGAAGGCATGACGCCTTTGCTGATCACTCTAAGCCACCAAGTTGTTGTGAGTGGAAAAGTTTCATTTCCCAGTCAGTCCTTTTGGGACGAGTCCTCTTTGTAGCCTCATGAAGTTTTAAGCTGAGTTGATTTGGGTGCTTCTGGATCCCTGTTTTGAGAGAGAATATGGAAGAGACCAACCTCACTTGAAGATGCTGAAGGAAAAGACTCTGGGAAGCCATGAGAGGAGCTGGCAGTCTCCATCATGTCCCTCTTCCAGTTTGCTACACTAGAGACTGCAGGGAGTCTCTCCCAGGGGTCCAGGACCTTTTCTTGGTTGAAATGAGTTTTCTTCCTCCCAATGGGAGAGCTCCTTTACTTTGTATTGTCTGGTATATATTCTCCTATGCATACCTTCTCTGATCTCTGTTTTGTAATGAATTGGATAAATGGGGTGTTTTAGGGTTTTTTTTTTGTTATTCTATATTTTTGCTCATTGTGGAACTGGTATTTGGTAAGAAAGGGGTCAAGTCTTGGACTGAGTTTGGTGTCTTCCTACTCCGCCCTAGATGACAAAGCAATCAGAAGTTAGAATGAACCTAATAATGCCTCCTAGACTAATAATATTTAAGGGAATAGATTGATATATTTCTGCCCCCTCTTTCTGAGGCAAACACAACAGCTTCTAGTTCTAATGTTCTGCTTCTCCTCCTGGCAGGAATTAAAGTCTCCTTTAGGGAAGGGTGAGCAGAGAAGAGGATGGTGATATTGAGTCGATCTCCCTTTGATCCACACAATGACAGGCCCTCACCACACATAGATGTGGGGCCCTCACTTTTCTACGTATAAACATATATGACAGGAGTTCAAAGATAGCAATAATAATAATAGTTTGCATTTATAGAATGCTCTAAGGCTTGCAAAGCATTTTACAATTAGTTTATCCTCACAACAACCCTGGGAGGTAACAGGTGCTATTATTATCCCCATTTTACAAATGAGGAAACAAAGGCTGGCAGAGGTTAAGGGATTTACCTAGGGTCACACATCTGAGATAGGATCTGAACTGAAGTTTTCTCAGCTTCAGGTTCAACACTCTATTCACTATGTCAACTAGCTGCTTAATAAGGAGGATTAATTGTGTTGAGGATGACCTTAAATTTCAGAATAAGTATTTGGTCCTTATTTAGAAGGTATTGGGGGGTCACTGAAGATTCTTTGGCACACATCAACAATGTAGAATATATACTTTGATACTTGGTGCCTTCAATATAAAAGTGGGAACAAGGAAGGATGGTGGAATATAGGTTGGAAAATAAGAATTGAAACGAAGAAATACAAAGAAAAAAAACATTTACTGAGAATTTCTGGAGTGCGATAATTGAAGTAGTGGTTTATGAATCAGCTTGAGATGCCCAACTCCATAAGCCAGTATTTGTTGTGGTAAACAGATAACGCTTATCCTGAGCTCCTGTCATTCACCCCCATCCTCCAAGAGATAAAGTAGTGATGTGTTCATTTTTGCATTTCTGCTTGTTTATTTTTCCCAGCAATCATATTCCTCATCTCTTGCCTCTCCATTTTTTCAGGTATTTAAACAGTGATAAGGCACCAAGACCAAGGTCATGGGCTCAGCCAAAGGACTCCATTCTGTGAAAAACAATTTCACTAAAATAAACAAACAAACAAATGTACACAGAAACTGAGAGTAGTACTTTTTCACCTAGACCCCAGGGGCTACTAAAACAAAAAAGTCTCATGTTACTTGGAGAAGCAAAGAGAGATTTGAGTGTCTCAGCACTTAGGTAGAAGTCCTGACAGCCATTTCACATTCCTAGTTGTAAACTGAAGGGGCTTTATGCCCCTACTAAGCAGGAATATTGGTCCAGTGTAATAGAAGGTTGTTCAAACTCCTGATGCAGGACCTGTGGTGAAAGCTACTAGCTGCTAATGGACTTGTAGATTGATATTTGTTCCTATGCATCTTTACAAAAGAACTTAATTTCATTCCATAACCATAAATCTCCCTTGGACAGCCATTTCTTGAACCCAGTGACTCAAAAAGGCAAGTAAAAAGAAGCTCAGGGAAACCAAACAAAAAGTAGCATCAGTTTGGAAAAAGTAGCTAACAGTATAACTTCCCTCAAGTAAATGATGACTGTGGAAGCTGGGTTTATGGTTCAGTATTAAATCTTATATGAGAATAGCATGTCACAACACATGCATATGCTTTTTAAAATATTTTACTCACATTTTTGTTATATAAATTACATTTTGTTTTTAAGGAATAAAAATCTATTTTCTCCCTCCCACCCCCATTGAAAAATAGTAAATAAATAAAACCTTCTACATAAATATGTAAAATCAAGAAAATCAAATTCCCACACTTCTCATGTCTGAAAAGTTTAGGTCTGAAACCTGAGTCCTCTGTCACCTTTCTCTCAGGAGGTTTTTACCCAGTGTTTTAAGGGTTAATTTATTTAGGAATTTACTGTTCCTTTCTTTAGCAAGCTGCAAAATGCAAATTATCTTGCTTCTAACTCTGAGCACATGTAATTGGAGTGGAAGGAGGGAGGAATTGGCAGATCAGTAAGAAAGAAATTCCAGATGGGAAAACTAGAAAGCAATCTTGCAAGTTAGGTTTAGACCCTCTCATAAAGTAAGCTCCAAACAGATATGTAACAAGGATGTACAAAGGATCATAACATAAACAAACTAGAGAAGAAGGGAAGGAGATAACTTTAATAATTACAGAAAGTGGAAGAGTTCTTGCCCAAATGAAGGAGAAAGGCTGATTTTAATTGCATAAAATTGTTTTTATCATTCATTTAAAAAAATTTTGCATTCCAAGTACTCCCTACCCATTGAGAAGGTAATATGATGTCTATTATACATAATTACATAAAATTGAAAAGATTTTGTAGAAACAAAATCAAAGCAGAATCAGAAAGGAAACAATTTACTAGAGGGAAAAACTTTGTAACAAATTTGTTTGGTAAAAGTCTGATACACAGGATAGTGAATTAAT
The DNA here is from genome assembly GCF_028583685.1 of Petaurus breviceps papuanus. Lineage (NCBI taxonomy): Eukaryota > Metazoa > Chordata > Mammalia > Diprotodontia > Petauridae > Petaurus > Petaurus breviceps. Next base: position 3,277,140 of record NW_027185776.1, on the reverse strand, counting down.
ATAAAAATATAAGAACACAAGCCATTCCCCAATAGATTGCCAAAGGATATGAATAAGCAAATCTCAAAAGAAGAAATGAAAACTAACAGTAACCATCTGAAAAAATGATCCCAAGTCACTAGAAATAAGGGAAATGCAAGTTAAAACAATTCTAAGGTTCTACTTCATAGCTTTGTCAAAGATGACAAAAAATTTAAAAATTACAATTGTTAGGAATTGCTGTGGGGAGGGCAAGCACACTAATGTACTGTGGGTAGAGCTGTGAATTAATTCAACCAATCCGGAAAGCTATTTGGAATTATATCCCAAAAGTCACTCATCTATGTAACCCTTGACTCAGCAGCAATACTAACCCAGAAAGATCAATGAAAGAGGGAAAGGACTTACATATACAAAAATACTTATAGCAGCACTTTTTATTGTACCAAAGAACTGAAAACAAAGTAGGTACCCACAATTTGGGTAAATGGATGAAAAAATGGTGGCATATTAACATAATGAAATATTCATTAGCCATGAGAAATGATGAAAGGAATAAATTCAGAGAAACCTAAACAGTCTTGTTTGAACTGAGACACAATAAGATGAATAGAATTGGTAAAACAATTTATACAATGAACACAATTTTGTCAAGGAAAACAACTACAAATAATGTAAGAACTATGATCCATGCAATGACTTTTCAGAATTCCAGAAGACTGATGTTGAAGACAAATTGTCTTTCCCACCTCTTGGGAGAGAGGTGATGGCCTAGGGGTTCAGACTGAGGCATACATTTTTAGACATAACTGATACATGGCTTTATTTTGCCTTACTATATACTCATTGCAAGAAAGACTTTTTTCTCCTAGGGACAAAGTTATTTGGGAACGGATTAGGTTAAGTAAGTCAAGTAGGTGAAATAAGATTTTTAAAAGGAAGAAAAGAATGAAAAAAAATCAATGAATCATTTAAAAAATACAAAGAGGAGAATGGAAAGACATTCCAAAGAAGTCAGTGATGAGAATGATGTTGGAACTACCATACTGTTTGAAATATACTTTTTAAGAAATAAATGGTTTCATGAAGAATCCTCTTTTTTCTTCTCTAAACATGAAAATATTCATTTTTAGTAAGTTCATAATGGAAAAAAATTAGAAAACCAAACGAGTGGGGGAAAAAGTATGATTCTGACAGCAGGGGTTCCTTGAATTTGCCACATTTAGCTTATCATTGGATTGTAGAGAGGAAAGGATCACCTCACAGATCAACTGATGTAGTCACAGAATTTTATCACAGATAACAAATTATTAATGCATTAATAAGATGATCCATGCAGCTAACAGTGGGCCTGGAGTCAGAAAGAACTGAGTTCAAATGTGTCCTCAGACACTTAATAGCCATGAAACCCTAGACATGTTACTTACCTGCTTCCTTCTTCAGTTTCCTCAACTGTAAAATGGGGATGGTACCTACCTCCCAGGGTTGTTGTGAGGATAAAATGAGATAATATTTGAAAGTATCTGCCATAAAGTAGGTGTTTAATACATGCTTATTTGATGGGGGAGGTACACTTCTCAGTCTCATTTTTTTTTTTTTGCTTTTTAGAGGGCAATTGGGGTTAAGTGACTTGCCCAAGGTCACACAGATAGTTTTGTGTTGTGTCTGAGGCTAGACTTGAACTCAGGTCCTCCTGACTCCAGGGTCGCTGCTCTATTCACTGTGCCACTAGCCACCCCTAGGTCTCACTTTTTTCTGAGCGTTGAAAAGGTCATAAAATTTTCTATTTTTTTGCACAAATAGGAGCTACTTTGCACTGAACCAATAGTACCTTTAGAGAAGGTTCTTTATTGTTCTATCCTATCAGTTTCTTCATCTCTTAAGTGAAGAGGTTATACTCATTCTCTAAGGTTCCTTCTAGTTCTAAATCTATGATTCTGTGCTTTTCTGTAGGTGCTTGTACAGTCTCCAAATCTTCCCTAAGATCTTACTTCTCACATGTAGGTTTTCTTCCTCTCTCATGAACTTTAGCACTAGTCATAAGATATCTTCAATGTTATTTGTCTTTTTTGCTTGTGATTATTAAAGCTGTAACTTTATATAAAGTCATGAGTGAATAACTTCTTATTTTGTTGAACAATTAATCAACAAACATTTATTAATCACTTTCTATTCACTAGGCACTGTGCTAGATGTTGGATATACAAAGATAAAAGTAAAACAGTTCCTGACCTCAAGGAACTTCCATTCTAACAAAGTGATTGGCAAGGTTTATCTCCAACTCAAAGTTTCCACAATATGATCAAGGCATATTTTAATTCTGTATGCCTACCAATTTTTACTCCTGTTTTTAAAAAAAAAAAAGACCTTTGAGGATATAAATTGAGTATGATCTGCCAAGATATATTAATGCCAAAGCAAAGAAAAGCAAAACAAAACACAACAACCCAAGTTCAGAAGACTCTGAGTATTTGCAAAAGCATCACATATCCATGCATCTCCATGAACAAAACATGGTAGCCCGGTGACAATCTTAACTACATTTGACAAACCTTTCTGTCTCTATCAGTGCAGAGATGATGCATTTACTTGAGTGACCTGGGTAAGAAGTATGAATGCTAAATTTGAAACGTGCTACAAGAATTGAGGAAGTATTAACAATTTCTGTAAAGGTATAATCTTGAAGCTATAAAGTTAGCATTCCTGAGATGTGTAACTTTGGTCTACCTCTTCCTCTCCCTATGCCTCCAGTGTCCATTTCAATGAAAAAACCTGTCCTGAGATTTATCCCTATGAGTAGTAGATTAGGAATTTAGAGTTTTGGGCTTTGTTATTATCTCATAATAAGTCATCCTCACAATGCTTTGTCTGATCTTCACTCTAAAGCTTATTTTTTTTTTAAGCAATCGGGGTTAAGTAACTTGCTCAAGGTTACACGGCCAGTTATTTCTGGGTGTGGTGCTGAGTATCTGAGCCCGGATTTGATCCAGGTCATCCCGACACTGGAGCCGGTGCTCTTACTCACTGTGCCACCTGGCCGCCCCATCTAAAGCTTATTTTTAAAAACACATGGGGGTAGTTAACAGGAATCTGGGCTGGGTCTTAACCTAAAATAAAGTAAATAGAGTATGGGTTCCCTAATTTTCTTCCAATTCTCAACTGGCATTTGTAGTTTGGTCCTCACTTTTGGTATTTAGTTGTCACCAAAGATGTGTGAATCCTGGACACAATGTCCCTTTTCTCCTTTTGCTGAACTCTGCTAAGAGTCCCCTTTGATTTCAGCTAGGTTTTGAAGGTGGAAAGAGGACTTCTAAACAGCACAGCTAAAGCCAAGGAGTATAAATTATAGGAAATCCAATCTTTAAGGTAACAGTTTTGGCTTTGAGAAAAGATCCAGAGAAAAGCCTTTCTAGCCATGTACTGATAAAAAATTAAAATCTTGCAACATAATGTTCTTTGAGGAAACGTTGAGCTGAATGCAGGTCTAGTTTTGAACAAGTAGATAGATAACTGAGGAGCAGAACAAAATTAGAAAAAAGTTGAAAAATTAAATAATAATGGTATTCAGAGCATGCTAGTTAAGGAAATACCATACAACCTTTGGGAATAAGATTGACATTGTCATAAAGAACAATCTTACCTTTATACAAAATGTGATTAACTAGAACAAAAACCACGACAGGGTCAAGATCTTGGGCCAAATCTTCAGTTTCCCTGTGGATTACCTTCTCCATGGAATCACTGACCTGCTTCAAGGCCCCTGAAATTAGCAGAAAAGGCTTTGGACTCATATAGCATCTTGGTGTCTCCCAAAAACTTGTCAATGAGCTTTAAATTTTCATCTCTAAATGGAGATGATGTTGCCCAACGTCAGCTGGAGCCTGTTGTTGAGGTGCTTGTTGGTATGGATGAGATGTTTGAGGCTCTGATGGAGTCAAACCTTTGACATCTAAGGGAGGTTGAATCCTAGACACTCTAGGAGTTGAGGGCCAATAGCCTATAGAAGGCAGAGATGCTAGCTAGGGAGAAAAGGGCATTGGGAGTACTGGATTTAGAATCTGCTTGTAGAAATTGAAAGCAAAATCGGCTGAATCAAAGTTCTCTTTTCTGGGCCTTTGTTGAGCAGTGATTACATCATGGAGGTGGTCAGCCTAGAGGTTCTGAGATATGTGGCCAGGGGCCCATATGCCTAGCCAGTGGCAGCCACAGTGTCAGAGCAGATGACACCATCCTAGGAGAGAACATGGCAACATGTTCAATCACTCAGGAGATAAATCTTCCTCATCCTACTCTGCTACAGGATCTTGAACAATCTGCTTAGTGCTGCCTTCACTCCACTTTTAACCAGGCTCTCCCCCTTCTTGGACTATTTTCCCCTTCCTCTCTGCCAACCCAGTTATTACTCTAGCTCTAGCCCCTTCCATGAAGCCTCCCCTAATACTCTTCAAGTCACACTGATTTCTCTCTCCTCTGAATTCACTTAGCATTTAAATCCTTCAACACACAATCTTATACCTGTTTATGGTACTGATTCAACTCCATTCCATTCCATCCAATGAACACACAAAACACACAATAATGGCCCGCCTTGGGAAAAGCCTCAGATTCAAATCTGAGGATACACAGGAGAAAAAAGAACAGTATACTTCTTGTCCTAGAGGACCTGACAGTCTAGTAGGGGAGATAATACCCAGCAGTTTTTTAGTTTTATTTTAAAAAATAAAGTTTATTTTACAAAATAAAGAAAAAGTTATTAGGAGGGGTACAAAGTGCTCTGCTGTCCCAAGATGGATTATTTCCAGCTCCTGGGAAGAGGAAAGACTTTATGGAGGAAGCAGCATCTGAACTTGGTCTTTAAGGATAGATGAGATTTTAGAACAAGAGGGGAGGATAGAGTTAGTGTGTCTTCTGGCTACAAGGACTGAAGATGTCAATAAGGACACAAGAGGCAGGAAAGCCCAGAACAGATTCTGAAACTGGTAAATAATCTTCTTCTCTGTCTTGTTCCTTTTCATCTCTGAGTTTTCCTTTGTCCTTTGGCTTTGTGTGCCATCCTCTCTGGGTCTCTCTCCTTCTGTTTGACCTCCCTTCTTCCTCAAGTCTTCAGTCTTCAGCCTCTCTCTCTCTCCTCTCCCTATCAAACCCTTCTCCAGAAAGGATTAAGGAAACCCACTCATAATGAGGCATAAATTATCCACAAAATGAGCAGAGTGAGAAGGTCCTACCTCCAATGACCCAGAACTTCCCAACTCTCTTGTACACTAATAGCAAGGCAGTGTGGAGAGGTTGGGGTACCTGCAGGCCCTGGATGATCCTGGCTACCAAGCTCACCTTCCTCTCCTTTCAACCATTCCCCAGTTATCACTTCTTTCTTCCACTTTCCCCAGGCAGCCTTTACCTACTGACTAACAATCTCTGCCCTCCTCCTCCAAATTGTGCTAGATTCTTGGTACCTTTAATATGAACAAAGGAAGGAAGTATAGTGAAATATATGTTGGAAAATAAGGTTTGAGATGAACCCTTTGTTCCTGAATCGTGGGAAAAGGGGTCCCCCTGGTGCCAAGAAAGAGAAGTGTCTAGGAGTCAGAGGACTTCAGTTCCTATTCTGGTTTTGCCTTTTATTAGCTATGTGCCCTTGGGCCAGGAGTGTGCTGGGTCCTGTTCTACTCAAAAAACAGATTGTCAGATCTTCAGTGTGAGTATTTATACTTCAGAGTTCCACAAATGCTACAAATAAATTCTTGATTTATTGTTGTGTTGGTTGTCTAGATTTAAGAAAATGATGGTGGGGTGGTTAGGTGGTACAGTTAATAGAGCACTGGTCCTGGAGTCAGGAGGACCTGAGTTCAAATATGGCCTCAGACATTTAACACTTACTGGCCGTGTGACCTTGGGCAAGTCACTTAACCCCAATTGCCCTGCCCTCCCCCTCCAAAAAAAAAGAGCAAAAAAGAAGAAGAAAATGATGGGGCAAATGTTAATAATGCACATTAAACATGTCTACGTGCTGAATATATTGTTTAGGGAGGAAATAAAGAGGTAAAAAGAAATATACTAAAGAAAAAATGAGGAATAGGGCCAAGGAGAGATAATTTAAGAATCACTAGCCTCCCTGAAAGCCATGATTTTTAATTAAAAAAAAAAGTCTGGACACTATATTTCAAGAAATCATAAATTAAAATTAAATATATTAGAGAGCAAAATAAAGGTAGAAAAAAAATCCACTGATGATCTCCTAAAAGGAACCCAAAAAAGACAGGTCCTAGGAATGCCATACCCAAAATCCAGAGGTCCTATTTAAAAAAATGCAAGAAACCAAAAAAGAAAAACCAGAGGAGATCTTGGAAAACAATGTTTCAAATGGCAAAAGATATAACTTATAACCAAGAATATAACTTGTCCTGCAAATCTGAGTATAATACTATGGGGGTGGAGGGATGGATTTTTAATGGAATAGAGAGTTTTCAAGTATTTCCTAATGAAAAGATGAGAGCTAAGAATGAACTCTAAAATGCAAACACAAGAATCCAGAGAAACCCAGAAAAGTAAATTTACCTGAGTAATTAGAAGGAGTGCAATGATGTAGTGTCCATATTCTAAAGGAGGAGAAGAAACTAGTGTCTTTTAAGAATTGTAATGTCTTCAAAGGATATTGAGGGAGGTAAATAAGAAAAACAGATGGGGGTAGAACAAGGTGATTGATTCTGATCTATAGGTTTGAAGAGGAAAAATAGAAGGGAAAGTAAAATGCACTAGGATATAAAGAAGAAAGAAGGGGATTAAACTTACTCCTTCACATGATTGAGGTGTGTGAATAAGATATATAACATGGTGGAAGGGATGGGGGCAGTGGGCATCAGGTGAACCTTACTTTTATATGAAATGGGAAAAGGAAGGTTGAACCCACACAAACAGTTTAGTGTAGAAATACACCAAAAGTAGCAGGGAAGCAAGTGGGGATGGGGAGGGGAGTTGTTAAGAGGGAGGATGATTTGGGGAAGTGAATAGTCACAAGTCAATGTATTTCCTTATCATGAAGCAGGATTAAAAGAGAGGTGTGGTGGGGAATAAAAGAACTAGAATATAGGATGGTAGGTGCCTTAGGTTACCTCTTAGACAATAAGGAATGGTTAAACCAGTTTTGGAATATGAAAGTAATGTAGTATTATTGTGCCATGAAAAAATGACGAGACTAAGAGAATCCTGGGTAGTATAAACTAGCAGAGAGTGAAGTCAGCAGAACAAGGATAACATGGACAAAAAGAAATTGTAAAGAAAAACTATTCTGAAAGACTTTAAAACTGATTAAAGCATTAGCTGTATCTCCAGAGGAGCTAAGATAAAGCATTTTACCACCTTCTAACAGAGAAGGTGATGGACACAAGGTGTAGAGATGAACATTTTTGACAATGCTACTATGTGGCTTCATTTTGTTTGAACATCCTTATTTGTAATAAGGGTCTTTTTCCCCCTTTCTTATTCTTGGTTAATTTGGAATATAGGTGAGAGGGATAGAAATAGTAATATCCTCCCAAAAAGAGGGGCATTTGTAATGTTTTAAAATGCATAGAAGTTCAGAATGCATAAATAAGCTAGACAGTTTTGAAAGTAATATATAGAACTTATATCCTTTTTTAAAAAAGCAAGCAGTATGATATGGAAATTCATGATTTCGTATAGAATTATTTTGGGGGGGTTCTGGTGTGTGTGTGTATGTGTGAGAGAGAGACAGACAGACAGGCAGACAGACAATGCTCTTGTGAGGTATTTAAAGTTCATTAAAAAGAAGACTTTTTTTAAGAGAGAAAAGGAGAGGAAGACAATGGGGTTTTCTCTATCTGTCATGCTATATGGAAAGGAGCAAGGTAGGATATACTGCCCTATTCATTCTGAGCAAGAAAAGGTGAGATGATAAGACAGGAATGAAAGTGAGATGCTTACTCGACTAGGAGTGGACCAGCTGGAGAAGATGAAAGTGAGGCACTTCCCAAAAGAAATGGTCAAACTAGTTGATTCAGTTGATGGGAGCAAGAAAGATCCAGTCTACAGCTCCTTTCTCCTCAGTGCTTCCCCAGAACGCTGTCATGAGAGAAGCTCCTGCTCCCTTCACCTGCCTTATCACTTTCCTTCCTGATTCCCTTCCAACCAGGAAGGAAGAAGGGTGGGGAAATAGGAAAAGGAAAGAAGCCAACTCAATGTGATTGCATCCTGTCATATACTTTTTCAATGTCTATCTGAACTTTCTATGATATCTGATATTGCTGATAAATTACATGGTCATTAACTATGAATTATTAATCCTATAATTTTATATGGTTGAGATTAAGGGAAGCAGGGGAGAAAGGGAAGGATGAGTGCTTGAGCTAATTAGAGAGTGCTTTCCATTTGAAAAAAACATTTTCAAGTATATTCCAGAGCTTAACTGCTGAATTGTTTTGGAATCCAGAGAGAAAGAAAGCAAAGAAATAAGCCTGAGTGGCTGAAGGGGTGGGGTAGGAGAGTGGAAGAAAGGAATCTTTTTAGCTATTGGACACTGCATCTAGCCTAGTACATGACACATAGCTGCATCAACATGTGCATCCTTCTTCCCAAGTAATAATTTATGTAGTATAAATTTAATTTAGATTTGGTTAAGTCTATAGCTAGGTCCTGACTATTTGAATTCAGTTGATCAGTCCATAAATATCTGTTAAACGCTTACTGTATTCCAGGCACAGTGCTAAGCACTGGGGACACAAAAAGAAGCAAAAGACAGTCCCTGCCCTCAAGGAGCTCACAGTCTAATGGAGAGACAAGCAAACAAATGCACACAAAGGAAACAATATACAGAACGTATAGGAAATAACTAGGAGAGGGAAGGCACTAGAATTAAAACAGGTTGGGGAAGCTTCCTGTGGAAGATGGGGTTTTATGTGCAACTTACAGAAAGCCAGGGAAGCCAGCGGGTAGAGACGAAGAAGGAGGATGTTCTAGGCATAGGGGACACCAGAGAAAACACTGAGAGATGGGTTATCTTGTATATGGAATAGCAAAGAGATCAGTGTCACCAGATCAAAGGCATGTCATGGACTGGAAAGGTAAGAGGGCACTAGGTTATGAAGGCTTTGAATGCCAAACAGAGGATTTTATATTAGATGCTGGAGGCAATAGGAAGCCACTGGAGTTTATTGAGTAGTAAGTGACCTATGCTTTAGGAAAATCACTTTGGTGGCTGAATGGAGGATAGACTGGAATGAAAAGAGTTGAGGTAGGCAGACCTACCAACAGGCTATGGCAATAGTTCAGGCATGAGGTGATGAGGGGCTGTGATAGTAATGGCAATTAAAGATTCCCCTGTATTGGGCTTGGTTTTCAAACTGATTGTGTTAAAACCCAGAGCTTGTTAATCCCACCTGTGGGATGGACTTGTTGATGTGAAAAGAGAGTCCTGAACTGGGAGGAGCTGGTGACGTAGATTTGGAGAGACACAAGAGAGAGGCTAAGAGAATTGCTGGTGGCCGCTTTGAATTGCCCTGGACTTTTGAGACCTGCCCCCTGAGCTGCCAAGGACTGAGGAGACATGGCTGTTTTGCTGGTACTTTGTCTGTCTGTTTTGATGTTATTTTGCCAGATTTGTCCACTGGTGAAAGACAGTCCTTTTGTTGAAGAAGTCCTGGAACCTGGCTGTTCGCTAAGAAGGCCTGCGACTGTCCTGCAGACAGAGAGTGAATACTGTCCACTGGTGAGGGACAGTACTGTTGTTGCAGGGGTCTGGAGACTGTCCTGCAGACAGAATGAATACTGTCCACTGGTGAGGGACAGTACTGTTGTTGCAGGGGTCTGGGAGCCTTTCTGTTGGTTCAGAAGCCCTGAAGAAGGATTTTCTTGTTGTATGTTTACAGAAATCCTGGGAGAAGGCTTTGCTAATGTGTTCAGGGGTTCTAGGGCTGTTCTACAGACAGAGGATAAATTCATGAAGGGACTGGCAATGTATCTTATGGCCTTGCTAAGCCTTGTCTCTCCAGGAACTAAGATTGCTGAGAACTTGCCTCGTGTCAAGATGAAGAAAAGACCTCCATTTGGGTATTAAGGGCTGTGTTTAAACTTGATGTAACTCTGAGGTAGATTCAATTGTGATCCAGGGGTGGGGAACTTTTGACCTTTTTGTGTTCTATGGTTGAGCAAATGAATGTATTTTACTTATGTTTGGAAACTAATCTCCATTTGAGAAGAGGGGCTTTGTGGTGGACTTAATTAAGGTATAGCCTAGGGGTGGAGAAGTATTTAGAACAGAGACTTTGTAATTGATTGAATGATTGGAAGATCCTGGGGTGGGGTAGTACTTGGAGATTATTTAATCACACTTAGTAAATGCTGTATTTGGAATGATGTCATGTTTTGATCTTCTCTGTTCTGGGTTTGTTACTGAATAAAATAGAGAGCACCTATGCTGGTATTTTGAACCTGGGAAGTTGCCTTTCTTTTGGCATTGCATTTTGGAAGCTGCCGCTTGCGGGAGGAGAAGGAGCCCAGGAGTTCGGAATTCAGCCACAGGAAAAGATAAGAACTGAGCAGCAAAGCAGGGGCACTGTGTGTGTTTCCTGGCTGCTTCCCACAGTTTGGGACCCTGGGGGAGGATGGACTTGTGACTATGGTGGGTGGGATGAAGTGCCTTGGATCCCCAGGGACCCCACCTTGTTGGTTTTGTTGCCCAGCCCCCTCTCTGTGCTTGGAAGCTGGGGCTGGAGCTGTGTGAGGGGAAGGACACTCCCCTCCCCCCAGAACTTTATTTGAACTCTTGTTCTGAATTGAAGTGATAATGCTATGTACTTTGTGTTTGTTTAAGGCCCAGTGGCCACTTTGGTAACTTTAGTTCTGTACCTTGAAAATGTAACCTAAGAATGTACTTTGTGTTTGTTTAAGGGCCAGTGGCCACTTTGGTAACTTTAGTTCTGTACTTTGAAAATGTGACCTAAGAAATGTTCAGTGCTAATTCAAAAGTAAATTGTCTATGCTATGGGCATGAAAGATCTTGGGGCCGAATGTAATGCGAATGTAAATTTTAAAGATCTTCCCTGCCCCTAGGCTGAAGTGCACCAGAAGCCTGGGGAGGGAGGCTTGTTTTTCAGTAGATACTTTTTGATTGGCCAGTGGGTCAATAAGGTTGTTACATTCTCTGAGCCAGGAGAAGGCTATATAAGCCCTGATGTGTAGCTTTGTTTTGGGACTCACTTTGAGAAATGTTCTGTGATTTGATCTGAATTCTGGGAAGCCGTTGTTGAGAGTCCCCCGGCTTTGAAAAACCCAGAATGTGGAAACCCAGATGTTGACTGGGTATGGATGTAATGGTTGGACAGTTTGGAAATCTGTCTACTTGATGTTTCTGTCTTGATAATTATGCCTGTATACTTTGAGGTTCAGGGTGCTGACCTTTTCTCCTGAACAAGGTAAACGATATATGTCTGACTGATTAAAGTAAGCTTGTTAATCCATTTTGAGTTGCTTTCCTTTAACAAAGCAGATCCAAGAACCTGTGGTAGCTGCAAACCCTGAGGACGCGCTTGGGGTGCTTGCTGCTACAAAATGGCGTCAGGAACAGGATCTGCAGAGTAAAAGGAAAGTATGGGGGCTGGGATAATTGTTTGTTTCCCAGTTGTGGTAGCTGTGATTCTGTGGAGCAGGAGAGAAGAATGGCCTGCATGCGGACTTCGCTGAGCTGAGAGCGGGAATGGTGAGCTGCCTGCATCGGGACCTGGGCAGAAGCCAGGAGCGGCCACCAGCAATTCTCTTAGCCTCTCTCTTGTGTCTCTCCAAATCTACGTCACCAGCTCCTCCCAGTTCAGGACTCTCTTTTCACATCAACAAGTCCATCCCACAGGTGGGATTAACAAGCTCTGGATTTTAACACAATCAGTTTGAAAACCAAGCCCAATACAGGGGAATCTTTAATTGCCATTACTATCACAGGGGCTTCACTAGAGTGGTAGCAGTGTTAAAGCAGAGTAGGGGGAGTATTTGGGAGATGTTGCAAAAGTGAAATTGATAGGACTTGGCAACAGCTGGGATATGGTGGGTGACAGAGAATGAGGATAACACTTAGGTTGTGACCTGGAGGGACTGGGAGGATGGTGTTGATCTATTAATAGGGAAGTATGATGTTTAAATGTTTGAGAGACATAGTTTCTGGGTAAATACCCATTTTAATAATCATGCTAGTAATAATTAATAAAAGGGGTCAGTGACACCCTTGCATGCCAAAGACCCCTCATGGAACCCACTCAACACTTACATGCCCTTGGAAGAGTGGGTGTTCCTAAGGATGGCAATGGACTCTGATTAGCTAACAAGTAATGAGAGAAAATGAATATTATAATGAGAGGTGGACTTATTTCGTTTTTCAAATTTATTTACTTTTAGTTGACAACATTCAGTTCCACAATCCTTTGAGTTTCAAATTTTCTCTCCCTTCTTCTCCTCCGCTCTCCCCACCAGGGCAGCATATAGGTTCTACAAATACCTTCACATTAAACATTAGTCAAGTTGTAAAGGATTATAACCAATGGAGGGAACGATGAGAAAAAAGGAACAAAACAAAACACAAAAGAGAGAGCAAGTAGTTTGCTTCAGTCTGCATTCAGATTCTGTAATTCTCTGGATGTGGATAGCCCTTTCCATCATGAGTCTTTTGGAGTTGTCTTCTAACCTTGTATTGCTGAGAGGAGCCCAGCCTATCAAAGTTAGTCATCATACATACAGTGTTCTCCTGGTTCTGTTCTCCTCACTCAGCATCAGTTTATATAAGTCTCTCCAGGTTATTATGAAGTCCTGCTCCTTATTTCCTATAGGACAATAGTATTCCATTACATTCATATGCCACAGCTTGTTTAGCCATTCCCCAATTGATGGGCATCCCTTGATTTCCAGTTCTTTGCAGAGGTGGACCTATTTCAATGAAGGGCTGGGAGACCTGACTTTGATTGTGTCATTTTTTCCAAACCCAGATTTAGGTGATCTAATCAAAGAATTTATCCCCACCCAAACCTGAGTAGAATACAACATTTCCTCACCTGGGTGGGGTCTGAACAAAATTAACGAGAAAGTTAATACAATCTCATTATCTGCAGCATCTTTCAGATGCTGGCTTAGCCTAGTAAAGACTAAGGTTTCAGAAAAGGATAAATTCTGTGTCTCCCAATATTAACAATTAGTTATTTGATAATCATTTCTCTTAGAAGGTAGGAGGGGGCAGGGTTTGGAAAGAAAGATAATGAGTTTGGTTTTATATATGTTGAATTTATGATGTCTACTGAACATCCAATTCAAAATGTCTGAAAGGCAATTGAAGATGCAAGATTGGAAGTCAGTAGAAAGATTAGGGCACGATAAGTATATTTGAGAATAGTCAGTGTAAAGATGATGATTAAATTCATGGGAGCTGTTGAGATCAGCAAGTGAAATGCTATAGAAGGAGAGGAGAATGGGCTCAGGACAGAACCCTGAGGAATATCAGTAGTTAGAAGGCATCATCTGGATGAGGATCCAGAAAAGGAAACAGAGAAGGAGTGGTCAAATAGGTAGGAGGAGAACCAGATGAAAATTCACACTATATATTTCCACTGGGCTGGAACTAATCACCATATTTACATAAATATAATTTCAAATAATGCAAATTCAAATACAGAAATTGGGACCTAGTTGTACTAGTTGCATATATCAAAAGGATATTTGGAGCTTGTAATATCATAGAACAGAGAAGAAAAGAGAGGCAGGTGTTTGCACTCCTGATACCTATGTGAGCTTGGATAATTAATTTAATCTCCATATCTATAAAGTGGTCTTTTTAGCTGTACTGGTCCTGGCTTCTATGGGAATACTTCTGTTGTATCTCTCTGTGGTGTCTACAGCTTCTAGCTGACGATGAAGATAAAGTAAATAAAAGGCAACTTATCAGAGCCAGGAGACTCAAAGATGGAATCCAAGGGTCTGATGGAAGAGAGATGAGGATCATGGCCAGAGAGCAGAAGTCTTGAGGTGATCAGGGTACTAGGTGGTCTCTGACATTCCTTTATCAGGGCCCTGGAGAGTGTTTTTTCCTCCGTTGCAGATTCCTATTTATAAAGTGAAGGAATTGATCTGGATAGTACCAGAGGTCTCTTCCAGCTCTAGATAATATAATCTTATGATTTCTCCTAGAAGAAGATTTCCACCTTATTATCTTCTGCCACTAAGGGATGGTTGCAAGGAGGAGATCTGATAAGGGGTTTCCAAAAGCATCAGGAAGTAGCCAAAGCACTAGTATATATTGTTGAGTAGTCTGGAGGACAGCCAGGTTGTTGTAGGTGTGCACTGCTGGGGTGAGTGCCTCCTGAATGAGAGTTGTTGAGCATGATGTGTACCCTGAGATTGTGTATTTTAGAATTGCCCTGAAGGATGAAAATAAGAGTGAGTTAATGAGAAAGTTAGGAGTGTAGACTCCTGTGTGGAGGCCAAGACCCCTGACATTATGGTATGACCTGAGAAGGGTGAGTGAATTCAGAAGCTCTGAAGGGAGAGGATTTGTGGCTTCGAGAATGGTACCTCTTATGTAGTGTATATCAAAGTGAAGCTAGAAATGTTGGAAGGGAAAAAAGTGAGATTTTGTCTAGTACTGGTTCTTAGTCATGACCAGGTGAACTCACTTTCAGGTGGAGGGGGGAGAGTAACATAACAGGAGAAGGCAGGCAGATAAAAATCTTTGTGGTTACTTGCAAATTTTGTGCACATCCTGTGCTTATGTCTAAGGCTGTGTTAACTAGAAGCTTGAGCATTTCCTCTCCTGCTTCCCACCCCAAGTATTCTTTTCTGCCCCTTTTGTTATTCAGTTGGGTCTCTATTGAAGTGAAGCATATTTTGGCTAAATCAATGCAGAACACAGGGATTAAAACTGGTGAATCTGAATCTGAAATCCATGGCAGGAGACTCCAGAGGGTAGTTTCCTGGATTTTCATAGATAGGATTTAGAGCTAGAAGGAACATGAGAGTTCAGTCCTCTCATTTTAAAGATGAGGCTCAAAGAGAGAAGTGACTTATTCTACTTCACTGAGGTAGTAAGTGGTAGAGCTAGGATTTTAATCCAGGTTCCCCAACTCCAAATACATCTCTATTTTCACTACACCATACTGCCTGCTTCATACCATACCATATTAGAAAGTTCTGACATCTTAGAATTCAGTGAAGTCACTTAAAGAAAGGTGAAAGTGTTGAGCACAACCCCACCTTCCATTCCCTTAATAGACCTGTAAGCAATACCTTTACCCTTCGCTTCCCTTCCATTGATCTGTAAGCAGGCATTTTAGCATAACTTTATCATTCCCTCTCCTAATTGATCCATGGGTGGGGGTTTCAGCCTAGGGAACAATCCCTGCTCCATTCTTCCCTGCCCCCTACTGGGTGTTCCCCATCTCCACCCATTCTGGGTTCCCTGTACCTCAGCCTAGGAAAAAAACGATCAGGAAAATTCAAATATACACTGACCAATCACTGATTGTAGTTTCAGCTTCCATAACCTGACTATTGTAATCTCTTTAAAAACCAGCATACTGTTCATGCCAATTTACTGTCTGATTTGGGTATGTGACCTCAGCAGTCCTGCAGTAATAAAATCCACTTCCAATTTTAATCTCAGGGATCTTCTGTCTCACTCCTTTTATGCCCAACAAAAGAAATTCTGTAAAGGATGAGACCAAGAAAGGTAGCTGGCTACCTATCAGCCTTGAAATTCTCCTGAAAAGGACTTTTGGTTAAAAAGGAAGTATGGGGGCGGCCAGGTAGCACAGCAAGTAAGATCACCGGCCCTAGAGTCAGGATGACCTGGGATCGAATCCTGGCTCTGATACTTAGTACCACACCCAGAAATAACTGGCAGTGTAACCTTGAGCAAGTTACTTAACCCTAATTGCTAAAAAAAAGGAAGTATGAGGGGGTTACACAAAAGACCAACTTTCCCATTTTTACTCTAGCAACAATCAAGGAAAAGCACCAGATTGAATATTTAATCAAGAAATCCAAACAGAGGGGCAGCCAGGTGGCACAGTGAGTAAGAGCACCGGCCCTGGCATTGGGAGACCGGGATCAGTTCCAGCCTCAGATACTTGGCACCCACACAAAATAACTGGCCATGTAACCTTGAGCAAGTTACTTAACCCCAGTTGCTTTAAAAAAAAAAAAATCAAAACAGAAACATCAGTGAGTTCTTTCATCCAACCCAAGAATGCACAAAAAGATATCTAGAAGCTGTGGACACCAGAGTGAGGTACCACAGAAATACTCCCATTGAAGCCAGGACCAGCACATTAAAGAGACCAAAAACCTGTGGTATGTACCTGAACAAAGAAGTCCACAGCAGCATGCTGACCAGAAAAGCCTTAAAGCAGAAAGAACCCCGCCCCAGCTCAAAGCACCCTGATCAAGGAAGCCCTAGGGAGGACAGAAGATTGCCTAAGCCCATGGCAATAGGGGAAACCCCAGATGTGTCAGAAGTGGCAGCATCCTAACTGGAGAAGTTCTCAGGGTATACAAAAGATAACCCAGCACACCGACCAAGGAATCTGCAGACGAAGAAAAAAACACTCTCCAGGTCCCTGATAAAGGAAGTGCCCCCAATGTCAGAGACCACCCAGTACCCTGATCACATCATGACTTCTGTTCTCTGGCCATGATCCTCATCTCCCTCTCATCAGACCCTTGGATTCCATCTTTGAGTCTCTTGGCTCTGATAAGTGGGCTTTTACTTACTGTATCCTGCCAGGGTCCAGGCTCCTTTGCCACTTCCAAATCATGTCTTCATCATGCTGCAAAGGGTGCTCCCTCTCATTTCCCAGCATTCCTTTATGTGTATGTAGTCTCCATCCCTTAGAATGTAAGCTGCTTAAAGGCAGGAACTCTCTTACTTACTTGTATCTGTATCCCCAGTACAAGCATGATATCTTGTACAAAATAAATGCTTAATAAACGCCTCTCTCTCTGTCTCTCTTGGTTTCTCTCTGTCTCTGTCTGTCTCTCTCTCTCTTTGTGTATGTCTCTGTTTCTGTCTCTCTCTTTCTCTCTTTGTGTGTGTCTCTCTCTCCTTCCTACTGCCTATCTATTTTTACATCAATCTGATCAAGAAAACTCTGGGGAGGACAAAAAAACATGCACAGGAGGCTCTGAGGGAGGACAAAAATGACCCAGCAGTCTGATCAAAGAAGCCCCAGGGGAGACAAATGGAAACCCAGTGCCTTGATCAGAGATAGATAATTATAGAACTCTGTCCAGAGTCAGTGAATCCTGAGAGTGCTCTAAGCTTAAATGAGAAAAATATGAGCCAGAAAAACAGGAACCTACAAAAAGAAGGGCAGGAACAAACATGACTGGATATCCCATCTAAGAGTTTAGGAAGGAAACAAAGTCTCATATCAAAAACTAAAGTTAGAGATATGCATAAACAAAAAACACTAAACACCAAAAAGAAATATTATGAGTCAAGAATCACCAAGAGGAAAACCCAGAAGAAGAAAGTAACTCCACAACAATGCCAAGCAGAACATCAGAGATGAAAATGGTTTAGCCAAAAGGACTACAAAAGTACCTGGAAGATGTAAACCAAAAGATAAAAAATGAAATTATAAGTTAAATGAGAGCTGAATAGGAAAGAATTAGGATAATGAAGAACTTAGAACAGAAGGTGGTAAACTTTATCCAAATAACAGACTCCTGAAAATTAGAGAGGAACAAACTGAAACTAATTAGTATAAGACAAGAAATATCAGAACAAAATCCAAAAGTTGAAAAAAATAGAAGGAAATATAAATATCTATTATAAAAAACAATTGACCTGAAAAGCATATCAAGGACAAATCATCTAAGAATCATGAAAATCATGAAAAACCTTGACCAAAAAAAAAAAAGCTTGGATTCCATATTTCAACAAATCATAAATGAAAACTGCTTATATTTATTAGAACCATTGGTCTAGGTGAGGTACATTTTTGGCAGAGGTCAGTGATGAACCAGGTAATATGACAGGAAAAAAGCCTGGATCTCCCCTATAGTTGGTTATTAATAATAATTTCTCTCTATGAGCATCAATAAAGTATTAAACAAAGTGCAGAAAAGGAAAAAAAAAATAGAGGTTCAGAGTGTTAGGAAACCAGTAAGTATAGTGGATAGTCACAGTTTCTTACACTATACTTTTTCTCTGTTCTATTATATGGAAATGTTCATGTTGGTACATGCTGAGTTGAGAACAACAAAAAACAAAAATAAAATAAATAAAAAAACTAGACTGGTGTCTTAAATAATTTTGAGGCACTGATGGCCAAACTTAGACTAGGATTTCAAAAGTGTGGTTTTGATGAGGTACAGGCTCTGGGACCCCCCTTGAACTCTGATTGAATCTTCTCATTTGATGAGGCAAATATTTGCATGAGGCCATAAGCCTTTCATTATGGCTCTGCCCAAACCTTTGTTACTAGCTTGGCCCTCCATTATCCAGCTAGCCTCCACCCTTGATCCTCAACTGTTACACCCTTGAACTGGCCTAAGCCACCTTTGTCTGTCAGTCTCCAGGTAGCCTCCAGCAACTTCACTCATTTACTGGAGTCTGACCTCATTGACTCCTCCTGAAGACCCTCCCCAAACTCCTACTCTAGAACACCCCTATAGATTCCTTCCACAACCTTTCTTCCATGTGTGTAAGTGCCATGGAATTTTCCAATGTAAGCCTTACAGATACCAAGGCTCACACCCCCCCCCATCCCCCATACACACACAAAGGCAGGAAAACAGGGCAGGGAGGAGAAAACACAGTAGACTGTATCTTTTTTTCCTTTTTGTTTATTTTTAGTTTTCAACATTCACTTTTATAAGATTTTGAGTTCCAAATTTTCCCCCCTCTCCCCCCCCCAAAAAGAGCATATGATCTAATATATGCTATAACTGTGAGATATTGTAAAGGTAGAATCAACAAGATCAGGCAACAGATAGTATGTAGGACATAATAGAGAGTGATGAATCAAAATATGACAACTAAGTTATAAGCTTAGCTGACTTGTAGAATATAGGTATATTATAGAATAAAGGTATATAGTATGAGAAGAAAGGACATTTTAGGGGGAAAGATATGGTACATCTAGTACAAGATATCTGATAGGCAGTTGGAGACATCTTTGACAACAACACGTGATTGGGAAGGGTACAAACTGCAAATGCAGATCAAGGATGGAAAGATAATTAGGGAATTCACAATCTATTTTAGGTAAAGACTCAAGTCTAGGGGTTAGAAGACCAATGGTTTGATATATTCCTGAATGAATAGTTCATAAAACTATCCCATATTAAAAAAAAAAAAAACTTCAGAGGGGAGGGCAGATAGAACATTGGTGGGAATACATGAGACAGAAAGATAGAGGGAGAGAAAGAAGGGAAGACTTTGACTTAAAAGCAAGATTCAGATTCTCCATACTAACAAACTCATATATTGATGTACAAATTCATAAAATCTGTTAAATTCTTCAGTTAATCACAAGCTGAAATTTGTCCTCACCTACATAAATATACATATTGTCAGATTTCAGTAGACAATTCAGCTGTTTTTTTTTTCATATAATCAAAAGTTTGATAAGCTGTGACACATTCAAGGAACCAATGATGCCACAATTATAGTTCATTGAGTTATCACCTTTCTCCCATCCCCCTAAACACATATACTCAGAGTGAAAAGGAGATAATTTGTTTCTCCCTCTTAAATCTTTTGCACTTGGCAGCTCGCTAGTGAAAGGAACAGTAAATCATTAATCAAATTAACTCTTGAAACATAGGGAAAACACACTTAGTAAATTCACACACGTTATGATACAGTATACACACCAGACTTAATACTAAATCAAATGTAGTAAAACTTCTACAAGGAGCCTTTCCTGATCCCAACTTAGGGCTATTATCTTCCCTTTATTATTTATCTCCAATTTATCCTGTGTATTTTGTTTTTACAGAGTTGTTTTCATGTCTCCTCCATTAAACTGTGAGACCCTTGAGAGCAAAGGACTAGCAAATAGTAGGGTAGATTAAAAACCAGAATCCTACAATATGTTGTTTACAAGAGATATACTTGTGTAACACCAAGCACAAGCAACTTCCAGGTTCGGAATATGAGCATAACAAACTCCATTTATTCAGCGACAGATTAAGGCAAAACATTCACAGAAAATCAAAACACAGCATTCTCCACATGTAACTCAATAATTTAGTAAGTCCTCAATTCAATCACAAAGTACTAAGGTCCAAGTACTCTACCCCTGGGCAGCACATTAATTTAGTCAAATCACAAAGTCTTCTCTCTATTCAACTGGAGATTAGTTTCCAATCATAAACAAAGTACATATATTTGGTCAGTCACAAAGTATAAAAGTCAAAAGTTTTCTACCCCTGGATCACAACTGAATTACAATACCATCCATCACCACCAAGCACCTTCTCAGTGAAAAGCACAAAGGCCATTCACCCCTAGGTCACAACTAAACATTCAATACCCAAGAAGAGGTCTTTTCTTCATCTTGATCCCAGGCAAGTTCTCAGCAGTTTCTGTTCCTGGGAAGACAAGGCTTAACAAAGACACAACATAGATACACATTGCTGGAGTCCTCATCAATTCACTCTCTGCCTGCAAAAGTCTCAGTGATGAGGTATGGGCTCTGGGAGCCCCCTTGAGCTCTCCTTGAGTCCTTGAGGTACAGGCTCTAGGAACCCCCCTTGAACCCTGATTAAATCGTCCCATTTGATAAGGCATTTATTTGCATGAGGCCATAAACCTTACATCTTGGCTGGGCCCAAACCTCTGTATAGGACTTCCCACCCTTGAGCCTATCAAAATATCAATCCACCCTTGAACTGACCTAGCCCACTACTGTCTGTAGTCTCCAGGTAGCCTTCAGCAACTTCCCACCCTTAATCACTTATTGACCTTATCTGACTTCTCTCGAAGACCCTCCCCAAACTATTCCTCTAGACCACCCCTAGATTCCTCCCACAACCTTTCTGTATATAAGATCTCATCTTCCCTCCATGTTGTGAGAGCGCCATAGAATTATTGTGCCCAGAAAATACGAACAAGACCCAAGTAACAATTTATAATTGAACCCTTTATTTGCACCGCGTTGGTTGATCAGGCCACATGCTGGCTGTCAGGGCACTTCCCAAATCATACAGCGGTGATCTCAGGTAAAGCCTCAGCTTTTAAAGGTACGTCTTGTAGCCAATGGTTATTAAATAAGCAGGAACTTGCAGAGGCCAAAATCAGTGATTGGTAAGTACACACCTTGAAATTCCCACTGCTGCCAAGTGGCAAGTCTTCCTGACTGAGCAGCCTGCCCACCTCTGAGATGGAGAGCTGGGGTTGGCGGAGGGTGGAGCTGAAACTAGCAGGGCCACATGGGTTCACAAGTGAATTTTTCCAAACATTAAAGAACATTTAATTCTAATACTAGATAAACTATTTGGGGAAAAAAAGGGGAAAGGACTGACTTTTGCCCCTTTTTGTATTCTCAGTGCTTAGCGCAGTGCCTAGAATATAGTGGTCACTTAAATGTTTATGTAATGACAGACTGACTTCTCCAACCCACATGTAACATATATATGTATATACATATACACAGATACACATATATGTGGATGAGCCATCTAATTGGCTTTAGGATATCTGATCTATAGTCTAGAGGTACAACTCTTTTGAGGGTTAAGATAAAAATTGCTTTCCCAGGTCACGCTTAAGCAGAAGGCAACAGGTTACTCTCACTAGCTTAGTTACCTTCCACCAAAAATTGGTTACACAAAAGGTAATCACAAATAGTTGGTAAACTTCTTTATCAAAGAAAATAATAAATAGAAATTGGGAGTGTTATACCCATTAGGCTAGACAACAGAATACACTGAATCAAGTAAAGTCAACAAGCATCTGTTAAGCAGTTACTACTTAGACCAGAGCTGTTTATTCTTTGTTTCAAAGAGGACCAATGACTGTTGAGTACAACTCTACCCTTCCCTCCCCCAACTGATCCATGAGCAGGAATTTCACCCTAGGGTAAAACCCCTGCCGGATATTTCTCCATTCTCTCCCCTTTCCCCCCCCCCATATTTCTCCATTCTCCCCCCTGAAGGATATTTCTCTATTCTTCCCCATCCCCCGTCCCCGCACTGGATATTCCCCATCTCCACCCATTCTAGGTTCCCTGTCCCTCAGCTTAAGGTAAACTTCGTGTGTGCAGGAAATTCAAAAATACACTGTCAAATCACTGATGATAGTCTCGGCTTATGTAACCTGACTCACTTTAAAACCCTAAAACCGGCACACCATTCATGCCAATTCACTGTCTGATCTGGGTATGTGACCCCAGCAGTCCTGCAGCAATAAAATCCACTTCCAAATTTTACTTTCAGGGATCTTTTGTCTTGCTCCTTTCAGCTCAACATAAATTGGAGGCCCTAGTGAGATCTGTGGTGTTCCGTGGCACCACGGAGATCCCCGAACAAGAAGAGCTCTTGGCCTTGGGAGGTAGGTATCTGCTCGCCCTGATCCCTAGGTGGGCTAGCCCCTGAGGACGTTCCAGGGCCCCAAGTCTCGAGCACCTGCCTCCCGACTTTGACTTGTTCCTCATTTGGCCCTTTCATGGATCCAGGACCTCCAGTTTGGGGGTGAGTAAAATTCTGTCCTGTTTTCTGGAGTGGGGGAGGGCTAGATGTAGCCATTTGTGCAGGGGGCATCTCCTCCCCGGGTAAAGTTCAAGACATCATGCCTCTTGCCGGTAAGTGGTCTGGTTAATGTCTATTAGTCTGTCTTTTTATGTGTCCTATCCAATCTGTGTTTGTAAAGTTTTGTCCTATCCATTCTGTGTTCATAAAGATTTATCTTATCCATTCTGTGTTCGGAAAGTTTTGTCTTGTCCTATGTTTGTAAAGTTTTGTCTTGAACCCATTTGCTTAAAGCCTCCCTGTTTTTATTCTGCAAAGCAGGTATTGGAGTGGCTATCAGACGAGCACCTTCAAGGAAGCTTTTCTGATTTCCACTGGGAAGATATATTTGTTTATATATTCTTTGTCTCTCTTTTTGTCCTAGAACATGGGAGGTTCGGCAAGTACATCAAAAACTCCCCTGGGTTGCATACTAAGCCATTTTAGAGTAGCCTATCAGGACGGGGCAGATTATGGCCCCCCCCCTGAAGAAGAGGAAACTCATTTCTTATTGCATGAATGAGTGGCCCAAGTTTGGGGTGGGCTGGCCCCCTCAGGGGATTTTTAACAAGCAAATTATCCAATCAGTGTGGCAGGTGGTCACAGAGAATCCAGGACACCCAGATCAGTTCCCTTATATTGATGTCTGGTTAAATCTTGTCACTTATCCCCCTCCCTGGCTTAGGAACTGTTCTTTCAAAAGGAGTATCCAAATCCTTGTGGCCCACCCACTCTCAGACACTCCTATTGACCCTGAGGCCCCTGAAAATGCCTGAGCCTTAAATATTGCCTTTGTATCCCAGTCCACCTCTGACATTAAAAAAAAAACTCCAGAAACAGGAGGGTTTTAAGGACGTGGTTATATCGCAGCTGGTAGAAACTGCCCAAAAAGTTTATGACAAAATTGGACAGCTCCTCTGACAAAGCAGACAAGAAGCTTGCCCGGGTCCTTGTAGCTGCCCTTCAGACTCCCAAACAGGGTGCCTGAGTGGGCACCACACCACGTGGTACCTGCCCCCCTCTTGCGAGGGACCAATGTGCCTACTGTAAGGAATTAGACCATTAGAAAAATAAATGCCCCGGGGGGGGGGGGGGGGAAAAAAAAAAAAAAAAAGTCTGCTGCTCTCCAGAGGTTCTAGTACTCACTGATTGACAGGGTCCAGGGATTTTCTCACTAGACCCCCTTAGCCTCCTTCCCCCTTCACATTGTGTCTACACTGTCCTGGATCTCAAAGATGCTTTCTTCACTATTCCCCTGGCCCCCACTAGTCAACCGGTTTTTGCTTTCACCTGGATAGACCCTGAGGGTGGGTATTCTGGCCAGTTAACCTGGATACCTCTGCCCCAGGATTTCAAGAACTCCCCTACCCTCTTCGATGAGGCCCTCCATAAGGACCTTATCCCCTCCTGCAAATCCCACACCTCTTGCTCTCTAATTCAGTATGTTGAGGACCTCCTCCTTGTGGCACCTACTGAAAGCGCTGGTTTATCTGCCACCTCCAACTTTCTTTCTCTTTTGCAGTCTTTGGATTACTGAATTTCTTCTAAGAAAGCTCAAATCTGTCTTATCTCCGGTCATCTATCTTGGTTACATTCTCTCAGGGGGCACTCAATCCTTTTCCCTCTCCCAAATCCAAAACAACCCCAAAGACTCAAAAAGAGGTTCAAGAATTTTTGGGTACAGTAGGTCACTGCTGGCTCTGGGTTTTAGGTTTTGCAGAAATTGCAAAACCTCTTTATTCTGCCACTGCTGGAGCTGGACCCCTTTCTTGGTCCGGCCCAGAGCAAAAGGCTTTTGATACCCTTAAGGCCACCTTGGCCTCAGTGCCTGCCTTAGCCCTACCTGATATTTTCAAGCCTTTCCATCTTTTTGTTGCTCAATCTAATGGGGTGGCTAAAGGAGTCCTCACCCAAACCCTGGGCCCCTGGCATCACCCTGTTGCCTATCTTTCCAAACATCTAGATTCAGTGGCTGCAGGCTGGCCACCTTGCCTCTGGGCTCCTTGTTAAGGAAACTGATAAGCTTTTCTTGGGTCAGCCTCTTTCCATCTCTGCCCCTCATTCTGTGGAGACTCCCCTCCATAGAGATCCCACCCGCTGGCTCTCTAACTCCCGACTAACGCAATACCAGGCTCTCCTCCTAGATCATCCTCATCTGACTTTTTTATAAACCTCTGTTCTTAACCCTGCCACTTTGCTCCCTGACCCTGAACCTAGTCCATCCTCCCCCTCCCCCGCTGTCCACGATTGCCTTCAGGTCCAGGCTGCCAGACCCGATCTCACTGACACACCCCTGCAGAACCCTGACCTAATCCTCTTCACTGACAGCAGCAGTTTCGAGAATGCAAGGATATGCAGGGCTGGTTTAGCAGTAATGTCCTCCCCATCACTCTTGGTCCTTTGGTCATCCCCCCTCCCTCCTGGGTCCTCTGCCCAACAGGCCGAGCTCATCACTCTGACCCAGGCCCTCCTCCTCTCAGAGGGAAAATCAGCTAACATTTACACTGATAGCCAGTATGCCTTTGCTGTGGCTCGTGTGAACGCGGTCTCCTGACTGTGGCCCACAAGGGTATAAAGAACCCGGCCAAAATCCTATCTCTTTCTGACTCTGTTTGGCTCCCCTCCTGCATTTCCATCATTCGTTGTCCAGCCCATCAAGTGGGTGACATCCTAGGGCAGTCGGCAACCAGGCGGCAGATCTGGCTGCCCACCAAGCCACTGTGTCCTCCCTTTCCCCAACTGTCTGTTCCCTTATGGAAATGCCCACTCTACCCATTTTTCCCTCCTATTTTAAAAGCAGATGATTATTTTTGCCTGTAAATCAAAAGGGAAAAAGGAGGAGTCAGGTTGGTGGCTCCTCCTAGTCCCTGAGGCTCTGGGGAGGGAGTGGATAAGGCTTTTATGGCAGACTACTCACCTGGGGGAAAGAAAACTCAGTCTCTTCTTGAGAAGAAAGGTACTATATTCCCCATCTAAATGAGCACCTGTCTAGCATTGTGAGTCGCTGTAAGACGTGTGCACGGGTAAATGTGAAACAAACAAACAAAAAAAGACACCAGTGGGGGTCAGAATAAGAGGATTACAGCCCGGGGAACACTGGGAGGTCGATTTCACTGAGATAAAACCACGTGTGCAGGGCTACAAATATCTCCTAGAATTGGTGGATACATTCTCTGGGTGGGTAGAAGCATTCCCTGTGAAAAATGAAACAGTCCTAATAGTAGCAAAAAACAAAAAAACCAAACAACTCCTTAACAAAATTGTCCCTCGGTTTGGCCTCCCCATGAGAATTGGGTCAGATAATGGACCACCATTTGTAGCCAAAATATCACAAGCAATAGCAAAAGCTTTAGAGATTACTTGGAAACTACACTGTGCATATCGGCCTCAGAGCTCCGGGCAGGTGGAAAGGGCGAACAGGACTCTGAAGGAGTTTCTCACCAAGCTTGTCCTGGAAACCCAGGAATCATGGATCACCCTTCTACCACAGGCCCTGCTCAGAAGCAGATTCACTCCCAATAAATTAGGACTGACCCCATTTGAAATTATGTTTGGAAGACCACCACCCATTCTTCCTCTAATCCGGGAAGACCTAAATGCTGAAATCACTAACTCTTCCCTCATCAAGTTCCTATAGGGTCTGCAGGTGACTCAGAAAAAAAAATGCTCCCCTCAGTCCATGCTGCCCTCCTGGGCCCAAACTCAGCCTCAGTGCACTTTTCAACCTGGAGATTCTGTGCTGGTAAAGAAATTCAGCACTACGGGTCTGGAGCCAAGGTGGAAGGGGCCACATGTCATGATCCTCACTACACCCACTGCTGTCAAAGTGGTCTCTATCCCCACTTGGCTCCATTATACCAGAGTAAAGCCTGCTGTCACCTCAGAATGGAAAGCAGAAGTCCATGAGGACCCCCTAAAGCTAAGACTTATCAGATCCTCTTCCTGATCCTCCTTTTACCTCCTTGCCTGATCCCCCACAAGCCCCATGCCCCCAGACGAAGCTGTACCTGGGTGGTAACCACAGGAAATGGACAATCCTGAACTTTCCAGAACCCGGAATGCATACGGCTCCTCCTCAACTCCCTTTTCCCCAGAACTGGACTGTTTGGGGGCCCACTAGCAGATGCAGGCTACCTGCTCTGTTCAGACACAGGATGCCCGAGTGCCTACACTTGTGTCACAGCTTACCACCTCCCCTCTTCTAGCACCAGTGCCTCCCTGTGCTACAGGGCAGGTGGTACTGGGGGATCAGACCCATTGTTCCGAATCCATACAATCGGGTCTGACTCCTGGCAACCCACGCTAGATCTCACCATTCAAAACCCCTCTGACCCCCACCTGGGGAGTCCCGGTCTCTCAGGTCCTGGGAATCTCTGTCCCTGCCTGGGGAACTATGGTAGTTCCAGATGAGGTGGAGGAGGAGGAGGAAGGGCAGGTGGGAAAGATGGTAGTACTGACTGTAACCAAGAAGCCTCCTGTACCCCTACTCAATCATCACCCTATTGGTCCCATAAGGGACTTGGCTATCCCTGTCCCAATAGGGAACCCAATGTCCAAATCACAATACCAGCTGTCATCACATGGGCCCCAGTCAGGTCATACACCCCCTCCACCCTATCTTCGAAGATTCAGGAATCTCCCAATTATCAGGTCCCCTTACTTACCCTCCTGTCAGCTGTTCATAAAACACTTAACAGCTCTAACCACATGTTGGGAAAAGATTGCTGGATCTGTGTTGAACCCCAGCCTCCTTACTATGTAGGGGTGGCACTAAATGCCTCAGTCACCCCAACTTCCAACACAGAGAATTGTGAGTGGGACCACCCAAGGCTCACCCTCGGGGATGTACAGGGAACAGGTTTCTGTCTCATATCATCCAGCATTCCATTATCCAGCTCTCGGTATAGCTTAATTTGTGGACAAACCCATGAGATTCGGGCCTCTAGCTCAGACTACTTGCCCACCCCTCTAGGAGCCTGGTGGGCATGCCACGATGGCCTTAACCAGTGCGTCTCTGCTACAGTGTTCCTCAGAAAGCAACAACACACTGAGGCCCCCCTGTGCATCCTAGTGGCCATAATTCCCTGGGTCACCCTTCTCCCAGGTGAACAAGTTTGGCATTACTTTTCCCCAGAAGGGCAACTGAGCCACCACCGAAGGTGGGCAGTAGCACTCCACATTCCCATCTTAGTGGGCTTGGGCCTTGTGGGTTCTGCAGCAACTGGGATGGCAGCATAGATTAAGGGGGAGGCCAATTATCAGGCCTTAAGTACACAGGTAAATATCGACCTCTCCCACATAGAGCAGTCCATCTCAGCCCTGGAAAGACAGGTGGACTCTCTGGCAGAGGTGTTCTCCAGAACCTCAAAGGCCTTCACCTTTTTTTTTTTTTTAAAGCAATTGGGGTTAAGTAACTTGCTCAAGGTTACACGGCCAGTTATTATTTCTGGGTGTGGTGCTGAGTATCTGAGCCCGGATTTGATCCAGGTCATCCCGACACTGGAGCTGGTGCTCTTACTCGCTGTGCTACCTGGCCGCCCCCACCTTCTTTTTCTTAAACAGGGTGGCCTGTGTGCAGCCCTTGGTGAGGCTTGTTGCTTCTATGCAAACAATTCTGGAGTGGTGAGTTGGTATGACAGAATATTGCTAATAGACCGAGGGAGTTGGAGAATTGGTATCAATCCCTGTTCTGGACATCCCTCTGGATCACTACATTGATATCAGCCTTGGTCCTCCTGACCATAGCCCTGATTGTAGGACGCTATCTCATTAATCTCTTTCTACAATTTGTCAAGTCCCATGTCAACTCCTTTAAAATGTTAATTATCAGGGACCCCCACTCCCATCCTTTAGGAACAGAATTGGGTTACCTGGATGATGTGTCCCCAGCCATGTCAAAGACTTGATATACCTACAAAGAAAAGTAGGGAATGTTGAGCACAATTCTATGCTTCCCTCCCCCAACTGATCTGTGAGCAGGAATTTCAGCCTAGGGTAAAATCCCTGCCGGATATTTCTCCATTCTCTCCCCTGCTCCCCCAGATATTTCTCCATTGTCCCCCCTGCCGGATATTTCCCCATTCTTCCCTGTCCCCTGCCCCTCCCCACTGGATATTCCTCATCTCCGTCCTTTCTAGGTTCCCTGTCCCTCAGCCTAGGGTAAACTTCACGCATGCAGGAAATTCAAAAATACACTGTCAAATCACTGATTATAGTCTCGGCTTACGTAACCTGACTCACTTTAAAACCGGCACATTGTCCGTGCCAACTCACTGTCTGATCTGTTTATGTGACCCCGGCACTCCCACAGCAATAAAATCCACTTACAAATTTTACTTTCAGGGATCTTTTGTCTCACTCCTTTCGACTCAACAATGACATCACAGGATGTGATGTTGTATGCTGCTATCCTCACTCTCTTTTCCAGTCATCAAAGTTCAGTAGCAAGACAAAGGTCAAGATAACTGGTGATGGCCCAGGATGCAGTGGATGACCTAGGAGTCTTAGAGGTCTGACCAAACTAAGCACTCCATAGCACCTGCTTCAGTCACCTTCAAGGCCATTTGAACAAATTGTTCTCATCCACCCATTCTGCTGGGGGAAATCTTAACATGCTTCAGGCAAACAACTCCCTAACTTGCTGATGGGTTTGAGGCCCATTGGTTACACTCAACCTGATTTAGCCCATCTGCAGAGATGGTTTACCAGAGTATGGCCACAGCACCTGCTATAGTTTCTTAGAGCTACAGGTGAGTATTGGGTGAAAGGTGGACACCAAAAGTGGATGAGCAGCCCTGAAAAGTGCTCAACAAGCCCGCATAACAAAGTTTCTAGCCCTCCTTGAATACCCCATACATCCCAGAGTACATTTGCCAGAATACATGGTAATCAAGGGACATGTTAGAGGCGGCCCTCCTTCCCTCCTCCCCTGTCTCTAGCTCCGTTCAAAAGTTTGAGCTTGTCTTTTCTCTTTTGATCCTGTCTTTTGCCAGCACCTTATCTAACTTCTCCTAGTCACTTCTCTGAATCAGAAGAAATCTTTTCAGGGCAGAGCCAAGATAATGGAATAACAGAAGAAATTTTTTTCTCTACTTATACAGAGCTTGACTGGCTCCAAGATCTCACAATAAATTAAGAGTCATCTCTCCCTCCATGTACTCCAAATGCAGCATCATAGGACGGTCTATATGCACAAAGCATTGCAGTGATATCCCTCAGGAAACTGAATCAAGCTTGGAACAGAAGTGAGGCTACACATAAATCCAGCTTTCAAAGTCATTGCTTGTTTGAGGGAGGTTAAACTTTATCTAATTTTTCTAAACTGATGTCACTCTTCTTGTGTGATTTCCCTGAGCTTGCTTTTGCTCAACTCTGCGTTTTCTCCTACCTCTAATCTGTACTTGTATTTGAATCACAGGATGAAAGAAATTACTACACAAGAGAAACATGGTTATGGAGTTTATCGGAAGGATACACAAGCCTTTATGTGATGTCAAGCTCATGGTAAGACATCCATATTCTCATTCCTAATCTCCTTTATGTGACTAACATCCTATCCAAAGCAAATGTATATTATCTTTCCTTAAAGACCTATAGGTCCCTTATAACTCCATTATTCTATTCTTTCTAGAAGCTCTAATATTTATAAAAATACCAAGTCTGCAGAGGGCTCCTGAACCAACTATTGTTGCTTCACAATTAGTACTTTCAGTCAAACAGCAGAACACCAAGCAAATAATTGATTGATTTGTCAAATCATTCCAGCAAGAATTGACTGAATCCTACCATGTGCTCAACACTACACTACACTCTACGTTGCGTTGCGGAGGTCGGAAGAGAAGCATGTCATTGTCATCAAGTAACTTATGATTGTTAAGGAGACCAAATACCTACACACTAGTAACAAAACTCCATGGAATAATGACATGAGAATATACAATAAAATGCAGGTTTCCATGGCTCAGAATACAAATGCTAGAGAACTTTAGGAAATGCAGAGATCCATGTATGTTGGGTTATAGTGGTCAGGGAAGGCTTCCTCAAAGAGGAAGGAATTGCAGTTGGCTTTAAAGGCCAAATAGAGAACTGAAGGAAGAGAAGGAGACATTCAGAGACCTGGAAACTTCCAGCCCCTAACTCTGCCCTGTCTTATTAGTCTAACGTTTATGGACAGAGTGGATTTAACCAATTTAAATAGCTCTGGATCCTTCATCCCATAGAGGAAAAAAAAAAAACTCCTCTGTTTCCCTGTACGTATTACTGAAATCTAATCACGGGAGCAGGACATATTGGAGTAAGATATAGAGAAACATGTTTGTTTTACACTGCCCTAGTCTATTCAGTATCCTACTACATACACTAATTACAGCAGCTTTTCCAAACCTTTCATCCTTCCTTAGACCTTCCTTCAGCATCTTCAAGGCCTTTTAATCCCTTCCTTCACCCTCTCAACTAAGAACAATGCTTCATATTTCACTAAAAAAAAAAATGGAAGATATTTTCCAAGAGTTCCCTCTTCTTATCTCACACCACTTGGATGTCTTCTGCCACACTCTCCTCCTTCACCCTTGTCTCACATAAAATGGTGACCCTTCTTGCCCAGGCAAACCTCTCTACATTCACAAGTGATCCCATCCCTGCCTATCTTCTACAGTAGATTGCCTCTTCTACCATCCTCACTCTCTCACTAATCTTCAATATCTGTCTACTGGCTGCCTACAAATATTCCCAAGTCTTCCCTCCAGCCTTCAAAAAAAAAAAGGCAACAAAAAAATTTCATTTGATTTGTCCATCCCAGCTAGTTATCATCCTTCATCTCTTCTCCTTTTTATGGTTAATCTTCTTGAGAAAACAGTCTAAAGTTGGTGCCTCTACTTCCTTTCTTCTAAATCCCTTCCTCTTCTTTCTTTTTTTTTTTTTGCTTTTTGGAGGGGGGAAGGCAGGGCATTTGGGGTTAAGTGACTTGCCCAAGGTCACATGGCTAGTAAGTGTTAAGTGTCTGAGGCTGGATTTAAACTCAGGTTCTCCTGACTCCAGGGCTGGTGCTCTATTCACTGCACCACCTAGCCACCCCTGTAACTCCCTTCTTAACTCACCCCATTCTAGCTTCTGAATCTCATCATTCAACTGAAACTTCTCTTCCCAAAGTTACCAATGATTTTTAATTGCCAAATCTTATCTTGACAAGATGCAATGAACATTATTTTTTTTTTATTTTGATTCATTTTGAACTTAAATACAAAAAGACCAAAAAATAAAGTTTCCATGTACATAGCACAACATAAAAGAGGATTCAGGGGTGGCTAGGTGGTGCAGTGAGTAAAGCGCTAGCCCTGGAGTGAGGAGGACCGGAGTTCGGTTCCAGCCTCAGACACTTAACACCCACACATACACACACACACACACACACACACACACACACACACAAAACTAGCCATGTAACCTTGGGCAAGTTACTTAACTCCAATTGCCCTCCAAAAAAAAGCAAAAAAAAAAAAGAGGATTCAATATAAAACCATGAATTTCTATTTCACAGCTTGCTTTTTTTAAAAAACCTATGTAATAAATGCTACCCAATATTTTCAAAACTACCCTGCTTTTCTGGGCTTCCTTCAAAGTTTTCTTTTGTTCTCTGCTGTGTACTTTTAATTTTTTTCCTCTCTCCCTCCCTACTCTACCCCACGGAAGGCTACTATTAAACACAAATGTATATAAAACCATAGTATACATACATCTATTTATCAGTTCTTTCTCTGGATACAGATAGTATCTTCCTTTGTAGGTCCCTTGTAGTTGATTTGAGTATTTCGAATACCCAAATGACTTAGTCTTTCAAAATTGTTCTTAGAACAATATTGTTGCTACTGTCTACAACATTCTTTCAGCTCTGCTCATTTCGCTCTTCATTACTTCACATTAATTGTCAAATGTAACGGCCTTTTCTCAGTCTTTAACATCTCTCTATAACTTTGCAAATGTTAATCATCCTTTTTTCCTTGACACTCTCCTCTCTAAGTTTTCATGGCATTGCTCTCTTCTTGTTGTCCTCCTAACTGTCTGACTATTCTTTTTCAATCTTCTTTGCTGGATCTTCATTCAAGCCCTGCTAGCCAACAATGGTGTGCCTGAAGCATCTGTCCATTGGATTGTAAGTACCTGGAGGACAGGGATTGTCTTTTGCTTTTTTTTTTTCCTCCTATCCCTAAAACTTAGCACAGTGCCTGGTTCCATCCATACTTTCTCTTGCTGCTTTCAACCCAGGAGCTTCAGGAAAGGTTGAGTTTAGCTGAATAATTCTGCAGGAGGCTCCTACCTATGGTGAATGAATAAAATTCTTACAATAAAACATAATTCCTAAACGCTATTCCATTTATTGCTTCCAGGAGGGCCCACATCACACTAATTGGGGGACTTGAGAACTTGTAGAGATGTGGAACCTTTTCTTGACCTGTGGTGATCAACTCAGCAAACCCTGTAACAGCGAAAAGCTGCTTAGGTTTGCTTTCTTTTTGTCTATTGCTCTGCTCCAGTTCTATCCAAGCTTTCTTACCAACTTGTTCAATTTATAAATTAACTCTTCTCCAAAGCACCACAATCTCAAAGTGGAAAAAGAGTCACTGGGCCAGAGCATTCTGGGTTTCACGGACACACCCATCTTTTAGGTTTCATGAGCAAGGGGCAACCTGAACCATAGAACCCATCTGGTCAAATGGGGTATAATAAATAGACCAATTAACGTATCTATTATAGTTTATTTGTTTTATATCCCCCCAATAGACTATGGGCTCCTTGAGGGCAAGTTCACTGTCTTACTTTGCATTACCATTAATGGTATAATACAAATCTTTGCACATGGCAGGTACAAAACAAATATTAATTGATTACATTAAGGAAATTCCAAAAAGCAGCAACAAAATCGTTATTTCATCAATGTAGCCATATGTGGCCTTTCCCCAGATTAATATTCTCAAATCCTTTCCTTATATCTAGGGCTGTGGTGATATCTCCTCGGACCCTGACCTTTTTTTTTTCTTTGCCCCAAAACTGTTGTATGTATTTCATTTCCCTAGGTATTACATATGGTTATGCTGGACATCAATGAAAATGAAATTTGAGGCTTCAAGAGATCACCTTCATGAAAGATTTTTCCAATTCTATCTTCATTAAATTCTACCATCCCAACCCAAAAATCATGTGGGAAGACAGCCCACAGAATTGATACTAATGCAGAAAGCTGTAAATCCCAGGAAAAAGTAAATTCTGGAATATCAGAGCCTCTGGGTTCCAATATTTACTCTTCCCCTATTATAGAATAAATAAGAAACATTCCAATACATACGTGTTATCCTCAGTAAGATTTCTAATATTCTCTGTCACATTATTGTTTTTCTTATTCTTATCCTTAGTAATATTTCTTTTAATTCCTTTTTTATTACAAACTTTTCAAACAAAAACAAATATGTACACAGAGGAGAGTATTATATATAAAACTGTGAATCTCCATTATTTACAGATTCTTTTTTAAAAGTCTACATTGTGACGAATAAAAAGGCTCAGGAGACATAGTTTCTGGGCAATTTAATCATTTTATTAATAAGGCAAGCAAGTCATTAACAAAAAGATGGTCTGTCTCTCTTAGATCAAAGATAATCATGATGGTGGGCTCACAGTTTATAAACCCTTCAAAAAGTAGGTGTTCCTGGATCTTCTGATACTTGAGTTAATGTTCCTTGAATCCATTTTTCTCCCCAACAACATGGGGATGGGAACACAGATCACTCAATGTAGCAACTAGTGAATGTAGGCTTCTTGGAAACTAGAGGTCTGGAATGTCTGTATTAGGTCCACAGAGCCTATGCCTCTGTCTCCATCTCTACCAGTTACATTGTCTTCACTTTATTGTTGTTGTTGAGTCATTTCAGCTGTATCTGACTCTCTGTGAGACTCTCTGTGACCCCATTTGAGGTTTTCTTGGCAAAGATATGGGAGAAGATTATCATTTCCTTCTCTAGCTCATTTTACTGATGAGGAAATTGAGGCAAACAGAGCCAAGTGACTTGCCCAGGGTCACAGAGTTACTAAGTGTCTGAGGCCACATTTGAACTCAGGTCCTCCTGACTCCAGGGTCAGCACTCAATCCACTGTGCCATCAACCTGCTGCCTTCCAAATTCATTAGTCCACCTCTAGTAGTTTATATCCCTTTGCTCAGCATGATTTAGATGTAGCTGCCATTTCTTCTTGTCCCTATCATCTCCCTTCCTGTCCCTGTTCTTTCTGGCTCATTCCACCCATGTCTAGCCAACTGAAGAAGACCTTCATATCCTTTTAGTCTGTTTGTTTTTTCTTTTTGGAGGGGGGAGAACAGGGCAATTGGGGTTAAGTGACTTGCCCAAGTTATCATTTCCCTTCCTGTCCCTATTCCTTCTGGCTCATTCCACTCATGTCTAGTTAACTGAAGAAGACCTTCATATCCTTTTTGTTTGTTTGTTTTTTCTTTTTTCTTTTTGGAGGGGGGAGAACAGGGCAATTGGGGTTAAGTGACTTGCCCAAGTTATCATTTCCCTTCCTGTCCCTATTCCTTCTGGCTCATTCCACTCATGTCTAGTTAACTGAAGAAGACCTTCATATCCTTTTTGTTTGTTTGTTTGTTTTTGCTTTTTGGAGGGGAGAGGGTAGGGCAATTGGGGTTAAGTGACTTGCCCAAGGTCACATGGCTAGTAAGTGTTAAGTGTCTGCAGCTGAATTTGAACTCAGGTTCTCCTGATTCCTAGGCCTGTGCTCTATTCACTAAGCCACCTAGCCGCCCCCCTTCATATCCTTTTAAAAATTCCTGTTTGATCCCAAATCCACACCTTCATGGTGGTCAGAGGTCCACAAGTATTACACATTGCACGTTTTTTAACTTTTTCAATGTACTGATCAGTTGTACTGGGTTTTTTTCCTCTTCTTTTGTCTTTTTTTTAATTTAAAATTGCCATTTGTTAAAGCAATGGCTCTCTGGGAAGAGGACAGGGGAAGGGATTCTAAGGATAGCTATGATGAAGTTCAAAAAAAGAATATATCAAGGAAAATTTATTTTAAAAAATCATACGTTGCTTTTAAAAAACAGATTCACAGTTTCATGTATGATTTTTATTGTTCTACTTTGTATATTCATATGCTCATATTTGTTAATAATTATTAAGTCCATAATAAAAAGAACATTTAATAAGAGTATGATAAATACAATAACAATATATTCTTTAGCAAAAAACAAAACAAAACTATGTGTTAGAAGCACTTCTATGAAGGTAAAGTCAAGATGGTGGAGTGAGTCAGCATATTTCCCTAGCTCTCCCAAAAACATCTCCCTCCACAACAACCTAGAAAATGCAGCAAACTGAATTCTGATCAAGAAAGGCAAGAAAAAGTTAACAAGTCATTTTTCAAGCCCAGGGCAGCTTAAGAAGACAGAGTGATCTGTGGACATTGGGGTTAGGGCTAATGTTACATTAAAAACAGCATTAATGACTCCATTTTGCTCTTATCTATCACTTTGTAAAGTTTAGTTTCAACTTCTTAGAATTCACCTGATTTGGGGGAAAATTACAAACTCTGTCATTCAAGGTGGAAAAGTCACGAAACTATACCCTCCCTCTGACTTCAATGTCTCCCCATTATTCTTCACCAATAAGAAACCAGGGGTCTCAATCACTATAATCCTGTTTTTCAACTCCCTTCAATCACAGAATAATTGTAGAAATCAATGGTCTGGGTCTTTATGCTACCGAGAACCTAGAACCTGATTTGTTTCTGCAACTGCATGCATTGCTAAAGAAATCTTGACTGGATATAACTACTCTGTGCGTGTGGGTGTGTGTTTTTACACATACATGCATACATACATATATATACATATATATGTATATATATGAATGATTGGTTTCCAAATGTTTCCAATGGAATATACAGGCCTTGAATATGTTTTAGGAAGAAATTATCAAACTTAGATTAAGGATTTAATGTATAAAATTTCATTGATAATTGTAAAGAAAGTGAAATTGTTTTCTTATTTTGAGGTCTCTGATAATTTTAAGAGACAGAAGGGCTTATTTCCCAAGTCAGGGCCTAATGGATATTTTTTTGGAAGATTCTTTTTTCGGTCTGTTGATGGCAGTATTCATATCACATACAGGGTTTCAGCAAGTGGTATGTAAAAACTGAAATAGCTCTGTTGCTAATAGGATCAGAACCACAAGGCTTCAGCTCATTTTCACATGATCTAGTTATTGAAAAAACAAATCTATGAGAAGATACTAAATTGTATAGGCAGATTTTATCAGAATTGCCTAGGAATCTCTGCAAGTGACGTGGAACCAGAGAAGCAGACCTACTAGGAGAAGCACCTTTCAATGTTACCCTGAAAATGAGACATTCCAGAATGTCCAAGAGAAGATGTTTCCAGGACCAGACAACTACATGGGACATTTGGGACTCAAGATGAAATGTGCTGATTAAAAAGACATTGAGTGGGGCGGCTAGGTGGTGCAGTGAATAGAGCACAGACCCTGAAGTCAGGAGGACCTGAGTTCACATCTGGCCTCAGACACTTGACACACTTATTAGCCGTGTGACTTTGGGCAAGTCACTTAACCCCAATTGCCCTCCAAAAAGCAAGGGAAAAAAAAAAGACATTGAGAGTGAATAACCAGATTACAAAGAGACTTGATGTTATTTAATATTGATGATCATTACTGTATTGCTTTGGCTTTTTGTTTCATAGTGTTTTATGTTTGCTGAATTTTCTTGGTTACCTTGGTGACATGTAAATCTTTCAAATTAGTCTATGGTGAGCCCGATAAGTAGTTTGATCTATAGCCTGATTTAGTTTACCTATAGAGTCTATTTAACAAGGTTTGTCTCTTTATGGGATATATAAAATTATGACTCTGCTTATATTCTTTGTGAATCTCACTCTACCTTTTTGATGCCTCTTAAGGTAGACTATCATTCCATCCAGTATTCCCTAATAGATAAAGCATTTAAATAAGCCATCCTGGGGACTTATTAAAGGGGTAAATGTTACATTAAAAAGCATTAGTGACTCCATTTTGCCCTTATCCACTTAGTATACCCACAGTGTATAAAGCACTCAGCCCGGAGTTAGGAGAACCTAAATTTAGATCTGACCTCAGATACTAGCTATGCAATCCTGAGCAAGTCACTTAACCCTGTTTGCCTCAGTTTCTCATCTGTAAAATGAGTTGGAGAAGAAAATATCAAACTACACCAGGATCTTTGCCAAGAAAACTTCAAATGGGGTTACAAAGAGTTGGACACGACTGAAATGACTCAACAACAACAATCTGCCTTTCTCCACCATTTTACAAAGTTAAATTTAAATTTCTTAGAAGTCATATGATTTTAGGAAAATAAAAAAACTGTCACCTGATTTGGGTGACAGAACTACTCTCTCTCCCTCTAACCTCAATGTCTCCCAATACCTTCCACCAATAAGAAACCGGGTGTCTCAATTCCTACTATCCTGTTTTTTCATTCCCTTCAATTATATAATAACTGCATGTAATGGGAATGCAAATTTGGAAGATCTTCCCTGCCCCTACGCTAAAATGCACCTGAAGCCTGGGGAGGGAGGCTTGTTTTTCAGTAGATATTTCTTGATTGGCTAGTGAGTCAATAAGGTTGTTACATTCTCTGAGCCAGGAGAAGGCTATATAAGCCCTGATGTGTAGCTTTGTTTTGGGACTCACTTTGAGAAGTGTTCTGTGATTTGATCTGAATTCTGGGAAGCCGTTGTTGAGAGTCCCCCGGCTTTGAAAAACCCAGATGTTGACTGGGTATGGATGTAATGGTTGGACAGTTTGGAAATCTGTCTACTTGATCTGTTTCTGTCTTGATAATTCTGCCTGTATGCTTTGAAGTTCGGGGTGCTGACCTTTTTCCCCTGAACAAGGTAAACGATATATGTCTGACTGATTAAAGTAAGCTTGTTAACCCATTTTGAGTTGCTTTCCTTTATCAAAGCAGATCCAAGAACCTGTATGGGCGGCAAACCCTGAGGACGCTTGGGGTGCTTGCTGCTACACTGCAGAAACCAATGGTCTGCGTCCTTGTGCTACCAAGAGCCTGGAGTCCAATTTGTTTCTGCAACCACGTACATTGCTAAATGAATCATTGTCAGGAGATAACTACTCAGTGCCTTTATTCCGCCATAACACTAGCCAGGAGCAGTAACTATGGGATCTAGCACCATTTTCTTTCCAGAGATGGAAAGAAAACCAAAATAGAGCACCAGGAAAGGAAGTACCATGGCAAAAAAAGATCCTAGGGAAACCACTGACCTAATGCTGAGAGCAGGAATAGGTGCCATATGACAGTTCTGTCACCCATTACCCAGCTCTTAATCACAGATGCAGAGCAGAGAGAGCAGCTGTGAGCAAGTATGACCTGAGCACAAAACAAACTCCAGAAACTTAGTTGTGTGGCTCTGAGCACAGAAGGGGAGCAGTGACTCAGCTCTAACCTTTAGTCCCACACGTAAGTCTGTAGTCAAAACACTAGGCAAGAGACCAAAACCAAAAGGGAGCCAGCAACTCAATCATTCTCAACCCATAGAATCTCTGAGTGGGCTAACATTACCCAAGACCAGCAACAGTCTCATGAAACTCAACTACACACAAGCAGACAGACTCAAGCCTGGGTCACTGATTAAGATCAGGAGGGCAGTGAACAGATCTCTCTCTGGATCATACCACTTTGAAAGCATTGAAAACTTATAGGCCATCAGACCTAGCTGTGAAAGCAGCAGAAGCTCAAGCCAGAAATCTACCCCCTCCCCTTCCCTCAGAAGTGAGCAGAGCCGAACACAAACATGAAGTCCAAAGTCAAGAGGTAGACTGAAAGAATGAACAAACAAAAAAGAACCCAAGCATAAAGAGCTACTATAGTGACCGGAAGCTTAAGACACAAACACAGAAGAAAACAATGACTCAATAACATCTACAAGCAAAACATCCAAAAAAATTCACATTGAACATGAGCCAAGAATTCCAGCTAAAGAAGATTTTTTTTTAAAAGAGCAAAAAATCATTTTTGAAATCAAATAGGAAAAGTAGAGGGAAAAACTGGGGGAAATGGAAAAAGAAATAACAGCTATCCAAGAAAATTCTAAAAAGAGATTTTAACAGTTTGATAAAAGATATAAATAGCCTTATTGAAGAAAATAACTCTTTAAAAATTACAGCGACCTAAATGGGAGTTAATAACTCCATAAGACATCAAGGAATAATAAAATAGAGTCAAAAGACTGAAAAAATAGAAGAAAATATGAAATATCTGACAGGAAAAACAACTGACCTAGAAAAATAGATTAAGAAGGCTTATACTTAAATAACCCTATCTTAAAAAAAGAAATTGAACAAGCCATAAATGGACACACTAAGAAAAAAAGCAAACCCAAGACCAAATGGATTTACAAGTGAATTTTTTTAATAAATCAATTTAATAAGTATTTACTAACTACCAACTGTTTGCAGAATGTTATACAAGCATTCTGTG
Organism: Petaurus breviceps papuanus; assembly: GCF_028583685.1. NCBI lineage: Eukaryota > Metazoa > Chordata > Mammalia > Diprotodontia > Petauridae > Petaurus > Petaurus breviceps. Next base: position 3,236,885 of record NW_027185776.1, on the reverse strand, counting down.
CTTACAAATGTGAAAAGATACAATCCCCAACATAGAGATTCTAGCATAAGAAAAAGATAACACAAACATAAGTAATTTACAAATGATTACCAAACATTTAAAGAACAATTAATTCCAATATTATACTATTTACCAAATTCCTTCTATGACACAAATACCTAAACCAATGAGAGCAAAAACAGAGAAAGAAAAGTATAAATCAATTTCCCTAGTGAACATTGATGCAAAAATTTTAAATAATCAAATAACATACACTATAACCAGACTAGATTTCTATCAAGAATTCAGGGCTGGTTCAATATTAAAAAAACTATAAGCAACTAATTATGTCAATAGATGCAGAAAAGCTTCTGACAAAATATAATACCCATTCCTACTAAAAATACTACAGAGTACAGGAAAAAATGGAGGTGTTCTTAAAATGATAAGTAGTATTTACGTTAAACCAAGAGCAAACATTAGACTAGAAGCCTTTCCAATAAGATCAGGGATGAAGCAAGGATGTCAATTATCACCATTATTATTCACTATTGTCCTGGAAATACTAACTCTAGCAATAATAGGACAATATATGTGTATGTGTATATACATATATATACAAACACATATACACACACACATATATGCATATATACACCCATGTATATGTGCATATATTGAAGGAATAAGCACACTCAACAAGGAAACAAAACTATTACTCTTTACAGATGATATATGATGGTTTTCTTAGAGAACCCTAGAGAGTCAACTAAAAAACTAACTGAAATAGCTAACAATTTCAGTAAAGCTTTAGAATATAAAATAAGCCTGCATAAATCATCAGTATTTCTGTGTATTACCAACAAAACCTAGCAGGAAGAGAGAGAAAGAGAAATTCCACTTAAAATGATTACAGATAATGTAAAATACTTAAGAGTATACCTGCCAAGACACATAAAGAAACTTTAGGAATAAAATTACAAAACACTCTTCACACAAATAAAGATATATCTAAATAATTGGAGAAATATTAATGGGTCATGGGTATTTAATAAATATGATAAAATTATAATTTAATATAATAAAAATATAACATAATAAAAATTACAGTAATAGCTAAATTAATTTACTTATTAAGTTCCATACCAATCAAATTATCAAAGAATTTTTTTATAAAGCTAGAAAACATAATAAAATTCATCTGGAGGATCAAAAGATCAAGAATATCAAGAGAATCAATTTTTTTTAAAAACAGGAAGGAAGGAGGCTACAATACCAGATTTCAAACTATACTACAAGGCTGTAATCATTAAAATAATTTGGTACTGAAGAAGAAACAGAGAGGTTGTTCAGTGGGACAGATTAGATACATAATACAGAAGCAAATGAGCCCAGTAACATAGCGTTTGATAAGCCCAAAGATAGCAATTTTGGGGGCCTAACTATTTGACAAAAACTGCTAAAAAAATTGGAATGTAATTTGGCAGAAACTAAGCATAGATCAAGATCTCACACTGTATACCAAGATAAGTTCAAAATGGGTATATGATTTAGACATAAAGCGGGTATCATAAGCAAATTAGAAGAACATAGTAGAAATAACCTGTCAGATCTATAAAAAGGGAAAGAGATGATTCATGACCAAGGAAGAGATAGAGAGGTTTGCAGTGTATTAAATGGATAGTTTTGATTATATAAAATCAAAAAGACTTTGTACAAATAAAACCAATATAGCTAAAATTAGAAGAAAAGTAGAAAACTGGAGGTGGGGGAATCTTTGCAGTAAATTTCTCTGATAAAAATTTCATTTCTCAAATATATAGGAAAATAAGTCAAATTTATGAGAACATGAGCAATTCCCCAATTGATAAATGGTCAAAGGATGTAAGAGGAAGTTTTCAGATGAAGAAATAAAAATCATAAATAGCCATATGAAAAAAATGTTCTAAGTCACTAATAATTAGAGAAATGCAAATTAAAATAATTGAGTTACCACTTCATACCAATCAGATTGGCTAAAATGGCAGAAAAGGATAATGACATATGCTGGAGAGGATATGGAAATATAAATACACTAATGCACTATGGGTGGGGCTGTAAATTAGTCCAACCATTCTAGAGAGCAATTTGGAAGTTTGTAAAAAAAAGTTATTAAACTGTGTATGCCCCTTGACCAAGTAATACCACTACTAGGGTCATACCTCAGAGACTAAAGAAAAGGGAAAAGACCCAAATATACAAAAATATTTATAGCAATCCTTTTTGTGGTGGCAAAGAATTAGAAATTGAAGGGACACCTATCAATTGAAGAATGACTGAACAAATTATGGTATATGAATTTTTTTTTTTTGCTTTTTGGAGGGCAGTTGGGGGTTAAGTGACTTGCCCAAGGTCACATGGCTAGTTTTTATGTTAAGTGTCTGAGGCCGAATTTGAACTCAGGTCCTTCTGACTCCAAGGCTGGTGCTCTATTCACTGTGCCACCTAGACACCCCATGGTATATGAACGTTGTGGAATACTATTATGCTATTAGAAATTATGAAGGGGATGGTTTCAGAAAAACCTGGGAAGAGTTGATGACAAAGTGAAGTGAATAGAGTCAGGAGAACAATTTATACAGTAACAGCTATATTATAAAGACGATAAACTCTTAACTACTTAGTAACTCTGTTCAGGGAATGACCAACCACAATTCCAAAGGATTCATGATAAAACACACTATCCACCTCCAAAAATTAAACTGATAGACACAGAGAGTAGATTGAAGCATATTTTCTTCCCTTTTTTTCTTAGAATGTAGCTAATGTAGAAATTTGTTTTATATGTCTATACATATGTAATGGGTTTTATTTTTCTTGCTTTCTCAAGCAGGAAGGGAAACAGAGGGGAAGGGAGAGAATTCAGGGCTGAAAATACAATAAAATTGAGTTTAAAAAAAGTACTCTTATTTAATCAAAGTCTATACTGGGTGATAGCACTATACGCACAGCCTTCTAGATTATGTAGTCCAGAGAATTTCCCCCAATTAGCAAGGCTAACTGACTTACTGCCAAGAGGTAGTAAGCATAGTGGGAACATGGAGTGCATACATGGACACATATCCCTAAAAACAAAAAATAGAAATAATATTTCTACGATCATCTGATTATCAGTATCAATATAGGTAAAAAAAAAAAGATGCATGCCTACTCACAATGTATACAATTGTTATGAAACACGTTCAGTGAAATTCTTTATCAGTGGTAAGATGTTCCTAGATACAGATGTCATCATGCTAATTTCAAAGACCCCAGGACAATATATTTTCCTAAATTCCTAGATTCACAGCTGCTCAAAAGAACTTGGCCTAATAGTCCATGTGAGAAAAATCAAGTAGATGAAGAATACTTTGAGCCTGTTGCCATGAGGGTCTTCAGCATTCCAGAGTGCCACTGACCTCTCTCATTAAAATGCTAGCATTATTAGTATGACTAATTATCCAGAAATTATATCTCTCGAATTTTTAAAATGGCTTACCCACTTCCACCGAGGTAGAAGGAAATATGTAGAAGGCAGAAGCAATAACTTCTGGGATGGCAACCTTATCAGTCAGTCAACTAACATTTGAGTGTTTACTTTGTGCCAAGCACTGTATTAAGCACTAGAGATAAAAAAGAAAGGCAAAAGATAGTGTGGGGGGTGGGGATTACGTCAAAATCTTCTGGTGTAGCTTGGGACACCACCCAAGAGAGACAGAGTACCCGTGTACTAGAGGGAGAAAAACTTGAAGAAAGTCCAGGAATATGGACCAGAGCAAGAAAGCCTCAATCTTCCAGTGCCACGATGAAGAGACTAGGGCACTGTAAACAGATTTGTTCTATGTTTACTACTTTGACTAGCCAGGTTGTTTTCAGGGGAGTTAAGAGCCTTTTGAGAGCCATGAGCTAGATTCTTATATTCCCAGAGAATGTGCTGGATGAGGACATGAGACCTAGGGATCCTTATTCGACAGTAGCCCCTGAGACTGAAGCTGGTCCTTCGTATAGCAAGTCAAAGTCCAATATATCTGTAACCTCTTTTCCTGGACCTTGGTTCCTGGAGAGCAAAGATTATTTCATTTTATTTGTATCTCCATTGTTTAGCATCAAGCCTAGCACATAAAAGACACTTAATAAATGCTTGTTGATTGAGTGATTAGGATCATAGATCTAAGACTAGAAGATCATCTAGTCTAAACACTTCACTTTACAGATGAAAATAATGAGGTATAAGGAGGCTTTGTGATTCCAAAGTTATACAGGTAGTTAGCAGCAGAGGTGGGTTAGCTCAGATCAAGTTTCATGACCATGAAATTGCCACCCAAGATGCCTTTTTCAGCCTTTCGCAGGAAGGCTGAAGTTAAGTAGAAATTTCTTTATAATCATCTCCTAGTTTAAGCATTTTGGGATACTTCACACCACACATTTGCCAGGGTTTGATAAAGTTTATCCTTCCTCATTCTCCCCTCAGACTCACAGTAAGAAATAATACTTCTCTATCAGCCCCAAAGCTATCTTCTCTCTCATGTTTCCTTAGTTTCCGCTCATCTTTCCCTGGAAAGATGCATGAATAACAAAAGTATGGATTTGGAGCTAGAGGGGACCTTAAAGGTCCACATCTACTCAATTGTAAGGTCCTGGAGAATGGGGATTGATTCATTCTTTCTAATCCCCATGCTTAGTGTAGTGCCTTGCATATACTACATGCCTAATATATTCTTATTTAACATGACTAATGTGGAAATATGTTTTATGTGACTACACATGTATAACCTATATCAAATTGCCTTCTCAATGAGGGGTCTGAGGAGGAAAGGAGAGAATTTGGAACTCAAAATTTTTTAAAAAGAACATTAAAAAATTTTTTTACAGGTAATTGGGGAAAAAACAAAATACCAAATAAAAAATTTAAAAAAAAATAAATGCTTGTTGATTGATATAAACCCATCCCAAATCATGAATCTTATCTATAACATCCAGCAAAGTAGGTCTCCAGTGATAAACTCATTACTTAAACCAGTCCATTACATTTGGGGATGGCTTTAATTGTTAGGAAGTTCTTCCATATGTTGACCCAAAATCTGCTTTCCTATAACTTCTACCCATTCAACAGAGGTCTGGATTTGGGGGAATCAAGAATAATCCTATTTTTTCTTTAAAAAAAGAATAATCCTAATTACTCTTTCACATGATGACAGTGATTCTTTGAATGGAGCATGTCCCTGACTCTTCTCCAGGCTAAACATTATATCCAGGTCCTTCATGCAATACTCTGGACTCACCAGAAGGTGCTGGCCCTCTTGTTGGTCTGCTCTCCTGAGACAGACTGAATAGTCCAGATCTTACGACCAGCTTGGCCCTCATGTATCCACAGATTCCTCAATTTATACCATGCAAGATCTAGGTCATATGGCCTTACCAATTTTTCCCAAGTCTGTGTTTACTTACTTTCCAGCTACCTTTCTCCTCTCACTACAAAACATTGCTCTTTTATGACCCTGTACCTCATTCTCCACTACAGGCTAAAGTAATAAACACATCTGAGAAAGAGTAGACACCTTTACCTTATTCTCAAGTACTAGTTACTTCCTTGTCTCAGTTTCACAAGTCACTGGCCTTACTTAGGCCCCACCCACTTGGGCTAGAGCAGAAAACTACTTATCTTCACAGTAATTACAAATAAGAATACATAAGCATATCAAAGCAGGTATATATTCACACTTTCCCCTTTCCTCCACCAAAGGGCAGGGCCATTTCACCACAGAAGTCTGATTTATTGCATTATATATATATATATATATATATATATACATACTGCAGAACTCCCTGATTGGAAACACTTGTAATAAAAGTTGAAAAATGATGTCAATGACAGAAGATTTTCGCTAACCATTGAAGATTATATTTCATTTATTATGCTACTAAAATCCCAGGTCAAGTTTGCTATTTCATAAGGGGCCCCAGCCATGCTCACTCATTCCCAGCTCAAATGATTTTTTGGACAACTTTGTACCTTTTCACCAACAGGCTTGCCTCTGGGTTGGCATTCTCCTACCCAACCCCACCCTTGCAGCTTTCCTTTCTGTTTTATCTTTCCGTTTGTGTGTGTGTGTGTGTGTGTGTGTGTGACAGAGAAAGAGACAAAGAGACAGAAGAGACCTCTAGAGACATAGTCTCCTTGTTTACTTTCATTCATATCCCTAGGGTTTAGTACAATGCTTAGCACATAGTAAGTGCTGAAGAAAAGCTTTATCCATCAGAGAGATCCACAGGGTTTCTTGATTGAGAACTGAATCAAGTCACACAGTGGGTGCAATCACAGAAAGACTTGTCCAAATCACATCATTTAGTCAATCCATCAGCATGCATCTGTAAGCACTGGCTAGTGCCTGGCTCTAAGCGAAGTGCTAGGGACATAAAGAAAAGAAAAAGCAGTCCCTGTCCCCAAAGAGCCCCCACTCTGATGCATACAAGAGTAGGTGGGAGGAAACCTTAGGGGAATGCTCGAGCAGCTCACACAGGCCACTGTCTCCTTAATGTCCATCTCTGACGAAGTGGCCCTTCTCTTTCTCCAAGGAAAACATGTCCACATGTACCCTTAATGCCATTACCTCCCATTTCTAGAGTCTCTCCCTCCCTCCTTTTTCTTTCTCTGTCCTTCCCTCCTTCTTCCTCCTCCTACTTCCCTCTCTTGCTTCTTCTTCCTCCTCCTCTTTCTCTTCTTCCTTCTCCTCCTCTACTGCTGCTGCTGCTTCTACTGTCTCCTCCTCATCAGTTTTAAGACTGGGTTCCCTTATCTAGCCCTTGAAGATCTGGGGCTACTCAGAGTGTCAATTCCAGTGCTGACTCACACCAAAAGTCTGATCTGGACCTTTTGGATAAGATTCAGTCCTCTTTAGGCAGCTTAGTGGCCCCCAACGCTCAGAGGCTTACCAAACTGATGCCAGACCTGAGCAGAAACTTGATTGACTTTAGCTATACCACAAACTCAGGACTCCCCAGGTAAGTTCCTTCACCAAGTTCTCAGCACCCTCCTTCCCCTCTCCCCTTACTCCAAACACTATCTATGGGTCCTTATTCACTTTATCTCTCTGAGTTTCAATTCCTTATTTATAAAATGGAGATAACAGTAGCATCAATTATATGGTAGGATTGTTGTGAGAAAAGTGCTTAGCAAAAAAGATTTAGAAATGTAGGTTTTCCTTTCTATGGGACTATTAGTGGGAAAAAATGCTAAAGGTCATCTTGTCCAACACTTCCATTTTACAATGACAAAACTAGGGTCCACATAAATGAAATGATTTACCCATGGTCACCAAAGAGGTAAGCAGGGAAGCTTGGATTTATGCTCAGGTCCTCTGGCTAAACCCACTGTTTATACAAATATACTATCAGGCCTCCCATCCCTATCTACACTCTGCTGTAATATAGTAATGCCCCAGAGGTTTTGAAGTATGTAGGACCGTTCGTTCCTACACTAGATGATCTCAGACTGCTGTTATACATGGAATGGGTTCAATACATAGAAACAGGTTCCATGAGTTTCTGTGGCTATGAATATACCGAATAACAAACAAAATGGAATCAACTGGAAAGAGAGGGTAATAACACAACAGGAGAGTGTCAAGGTGGTCCTTGATGGAACTGGAAAGAACAGCTTTGATCAATGTCCTCTGATATGTTAAAAAGGGCCAGTTTATAATTACATGTGTAATTACATAATGTAATAAAAGTTCCCATTATTATATAATCAGAAAGTCCAACATTTTAGCAAAACATGGAAATATCATTTTCCGGGATTCTCACATTTCCCAGTAATCTCTGACTCCTTGGAAGTCAATAAAAACTCTAAGGTTCTAAGAAATAACATTAAGGGGTAGCTAGGTGGTGCAGTGAGTAAAGCTCTGGCCCTGGAGTCAAGAGGACCTGGGTTCAGATCCGGCCTCAGACACTTACACACACACACACACACACACACACACACACACACACACACACACACACACAACCTAGTTGTGTAACCTTGGGCAAGTTACTTAACCCCAATTGCCCTCCAAAAGGCAAAAAAAGAAATAAGATTAAAACACCTTAATTTTAAATAATGGATATGAAGGGTGTTAATTAAAAGTATATTGGTTCAGGAGCACGAGATGTAGGTTTGAAATGTGCTTTGTTCTTATGAATCAATGCTCACTCTGTCCTAGGAAAGGTAGATGGTTTCCCTGAGCTCTGTGACAAGTGTTAGTTCTGTTAGGAGACATGATTCCTGATTGGTTTAGAGAACAATGAGCCATGGCACCATGAAAGGAGGAGGGATTTGCTGCAGTTTGTTGGACACACTTCCCTGAGAGGACCTCAAGACCTGTTTAGGGAGGTAAGGCATGAACTTTTGAATGGCTAATGGGAGCCCCCAGAGCTGCAGACATGTGGGGAAGCTGACCTCCATTATGTCCCTTGACTTCCATGTTTGCAAGCCTAGAGAGTGGACATCCCTTGGTAAGAATATTCCCATTCTCCTGGTTTCAGTTGAGATCTTCTCTCCCAGCTGAAGGGATCATTTACTTTTATGTATTCTTGTAGTATATTCTAATCTGCTTAACTTCTGTGATTTGTTTCCTACTTCTTTGATAGAGTTTTACTATCTTTTTCAAGATGATCTTTTTAATTATCAGCATTTGGTGGGAAGGAGTCAAGTTGGCAGGTGTAAGCTAAAGGCTAGCCTTCCCCTCTGAAAGTGATCAGGAAGGGAACTTTCATTCTGATTAGACCCCTTTGAATTATATTCTTAGAGATATTTGAGGAGTAGCAGATTGATATTCTTGCCCAATAACCCCCTTGCTAGAGGACAGATCATCCAGCCTCAATCATCTTGAATCCTCCTGCCTTGCTTTTCCCCCAACTAGGAAATTAGCAATGCATAGCCCTCTACCTATCCTCTGTAAAGGTAGGCCAGACCTCAGATCATATCTATCCATACCACCCGGTATGTTTAAATAGCCTCATCTACATATATGTATATCTTATAGTAGTACTGTAGTACAGTTCTTTTTGGGTGTAGATGTAAGACACAGAATGTTTGAGGTATATGGGCATATCCACACCAATCCCTAGCGCTCTCCACTCCTGGATTATTTTATTAAGGCAAGCTAGGTGCAATAATGGGCCTCAGATACTCGGTAGCAGTATGACCCTAGACAAGTCATTTAAATTCAGTCTGTCTCAGTTTCCTCATCTGTAAAACAGGGGTAATTAATGGTATCTATCTCCCAGAGTTATTCTGAGGGTATAATGAGATCTTTGTAATGCCCTTTGCAAACCTTAAAGCAATATATTAATTCTCTTTTTTTCCAAATTCAAAGGCAGACTAGTGGGCATACTCTGGAATATTCTCAGAAATGACCAAAAATTAGAGAAACTCTTTCTTTAATTGACTAGGCCCCTACACCAGAGTAAAATCAAGGAAATCTCTTCTCCCATAGTTCAGCTTCCCCCTCCCAATCCCAAACCACGAACTCATACAATCTTAGACAAAAATCACTGTTTAATGTAATTTATTAGCAGCATTAATTAATTTAGAAATGAAGATAAACATCTAAACAAAATACAGAAAACTACGGGTTACTATTTTTCTCCCTCTTCCACCCTATTTCTAGCTAGTCTAAGGGAGACAGGTCTCTAAGGAAAGAGTTAAGATTTAAACGTTGGGTGAAGTTTTCCCAGCATTGACTCAGGTTTAAAAAAAAAAAAAGAGGGAAGGGGGAAAGGAAGAAAGGATCTGTTGACTGGATTTCACTTTCAGCCACAAGTGCAGTTTGAACTGATTTTAGCACCGATTCACTCTTGCCATAAGCCTATCTTCCTTCCTCTTGCCATCTGGTCAGTCTGCTGTATACACTTATCACTCCTCTCTATCTTCCCTGTCTGCTGCTCCAAAACTTGAGAAGTCCCTTTTTCAAGGTCACCAGAACCCAAAAAGAAACAGCTTTCCCAAATGCCTGTGAATATCCATTCCAAGAATTCTCCATCAGTCCAGGGAGGTCGCCACAATTCTCTTGTGATCCTGAGTCTTGGCAACCCAGAGCTACACTAATGTGATCCTGATTTCACCTGACACTGTTTCCTCATTCTTTAAAACCTATAAGCATTTATTAAGTGCCTAAAATGTTCAAGATCTGAGCTAGATGGTAGAACTACAAAGCCAAAATGAAAAGAAGCTTGTGGTCTATTGGAGGATGTAATATTTACATAGGAAGTAAGTACAAGATAATTTGAGGAGGGAGGGAAAACTGACAAAGGGGGACATCAGGACAGGTTTCCTGTAGGGAGTAGCACCTGAGTTGAATCTTTAGTGCTGAAAGATTCTAAGAGTCAGAGGTAAAGATGAAACGCATTTCAAGTATGTGGGGCAGCCTCTACAAAGACACTGAAATGGGAAGATGCAGAGCTCAGGGAACAGTAAATGGGCCAGTTTGGAAGGAACATAGAGACTATGCAGGGACTGTAATTTTAAATATCCGGAAATGTAAACAGAGCCAAACATGAATGGCTTTAAATGTCAAGTGTAGGAGTTTTGTGATTTATCCGAGGCAATAGTGAGCCACTAAAGATTTCTGAGCAGAGGAGTGACATCATATTGGAGCTATAAGATTATTTTGTATGGAGGATTAAGTTGTATGGAGGATAAATTAAACTAAAGGAAAGACTAGAAGCAAGAAGACCAGTTAGGAAGCTATTATACAAATCTAGGAAATTAGGACCTGGACTAGGATGGTGGCCATATGAAGGGGGAAGATGTAAAATATTTTTTAATTGACATGATTTGAAAACTGACTGGATTGGGGGAGGGGGGGGGCAGTGATTTACAATGAAGTGTTTGTATGACACCAATGACTAACTGGAAGAGTGATTTCAACAGAAATAGGAAAATTTGGAAGAGGAACAGGTTTAGGAGGGAAGATAATGAGTTCTGTTCTAAATGTATTGAACTTGAGAAGCCTAAAGAAGATACATCCTGGTGGAAGCATCCCATTGGTAGTCTGAAGCCAAAGTAGAGCTCAAGAGGGAACTTAGAGCTGAGAATTTAATTTTGAAAATCATTCTGGAAAGACACTAGGTGGCACAGAGAATAGAGCACTGGCCCTGGAGTCAGAAGTACCTGAGTTCAAATATGGCCTCAGACACTTAACACAAAAGCTAGCCGTGTGACCTTGGGCAAATCACTTAACCCCAATTGCCCTCCAAAAAGCAAAAAAAAAAAAATCATTAGAAATAATCGTTAAACCCCTGGGAGCTAATTCGATCACCAAAAGGGTATACATACAGAGAAGGGGATCTAGGACAGAGTCTTGGAAGCCACCTCTTGTTAGGGACCATAATGTGAATAAAGATCCAATCAGGAAAATTAAGAAGAAAAATCAGCCAAGAAGTAGGATAACCAGGAGAAAGTAGTGTGACAAAAACTGAAGAAGAGTTATATGGAATAAGAGGGTGATCAACAGTATCACAAGCTGAAGAAAGGTCAAGAAAGTGAGAATTGGGAAATTGGCAATTGATATCTGTGAAGTCAGTTTTAATCCAGAGGTAGTAATCAGAAATCATATTGCAAAGGATTGAGAAATGAGTGGGGAGTAAGGGAGTGGGTATAGATGGTTTTTCCTTTAGGCTCTTGGCTGTGAAAAGGAGGAGAGACAGCAAGGAAAGGTGAAGAACTTTTAAGGATGAAGAGGTCTGACCCAATTTATTAACAGCCTGGAATGAGCCAGTAGAAAGAAAAGGTTGATCAAAATCCTTTGGGGCCCGAGTAAAGGTGTTAATTTTGGCAATGTGAAGTCTTAAAAACTGGAGAAAAGGAGGGAGAGAGGGAAATAAAATATAGAGGAATTTCTAAGTAAAGCTAGGAGAGAATAAAGGAACTCACCATAGACATCTGTTTTCTGAGTGAGGTAGGAGGCAAGACTTTCTATTGGGAGGGAGCAGGCAGGCAATCAATGACTGAGGATGGCAGAATGTTTGGGACAGCATATGGGAAGTTCAACAGGAATAAAAAGGATTGAGATAATAGTAACTGACATTTATATAGTTCTTTAAGGTTTGCAAAACACTTTACAAATGTTATCCTCACAACAGCCCTGAGATGTAGGTATTGGTATTAACCTCATTTTCTAGACGAGGAAACTAAGAGTAGGTGAGAGCCTTTCTAAGAAGAAGGCCCCATTCAAAGTGTAACAGAATAGGAAAGGAAGTGGTAGAACTGACAAGTAAATTTTGATTCTTATGTAGAAACTGAGCACCCAGTTTGGGGTTTACTCTGGTCCTTTTCCCTCTTGGAGCATACTTCAATGTGTTTCAGCAAGCATTCATTATCACTTACTTAGGAGAAGGTATTGTGTGTTAGATGCTGGGGAGGGAGTTACAAAGAAGGCTAAGACACAACCCCATAAATTCCTGGGAAGAATTTTAAAATCTAAGAAGCAGGAGTTCTTAATTTAACATCTATGAAATTAAAAAGCAAACAAACCAGTATTTTGATGACTGTATTTCAAATATCATTAGTTTTCTTTGTAATACTCTATCTTTTATTTCTTTGAAAACAGAAGCAGGAGTTCTTAATTTAACATCTATGAAATTAAAAAGCAAACAAACCAGTATTTTGATGACTGTATTTCTAATATCATTAGTTTTCTTTGTAATTCTCTATCTTTTATTTCTTTAAAAACATTGTGAGAATGGTTCCACATGCTTTACAAAAGAGCCAACAGAGAGCCATGTCGGGGGAAAAAAAGTTAACCGCTGCCTTAGAAATAATCTGGTCCAACACCATTTTACAAACAAGGGCAGTGATGCCCAGAGGTGAAATGACCAGGCCAAACGGATCACATAGCAAAGCTTGGACTAAATCCTAGCTAGGTGTCAGGGCTCTCACCTAGTCTTCATTTCACCACACGACTCTCCCTTCTCCCGGAAGGCATACAAAGAGATATAAATATTAAAATGTGGCAAGTGGATTGGAAAAGATACAAACCGGGTGAGATTCAGGAGATTTGAGGGAAGAGATCACTACTACTGAGTGCTACTTAGTAATTCATTCCTCTGCTCTTTATCACCCTGACTTAAAGATAGAAACCAGAATTCTGCTTTTACTATTTGTTTCAGTTTATTAAGAAAGGGAGCAGAGAGATAGACAGACAGACAGAGACGGACAAACAGGGAGGCAGTGAGAGAGCATGTCAGAGAGAGAGACCAGATTTTATTTCCTGTACCTGTTCCTTAAACTGCCTACCATGGGGAGAAGGGTCTCACAAACCACCTGAGGCTTAGGAGCATGAACAGTCCCAGTTCACTCTACGGGGCTTCAGAGTTCAGAGAAAATAAAACAGCAGCTGGGGAAAATCACCTCAAGGACTGAAAAAAAAAAAAAAAAAAGAAAACGTGGCCGGCACGGGGGTGGGGAGGGTCAGGAGATTTACCAGCAGAAAGAGGGGAGGGAGGTGGTCCTTGGTGCAGGCTCCAAGAACAGCCAGTAGCTTCAGCCCGCGAACGCACGTGGGTGGAGCTCTGGGCAGAGCCGCCGCCCGGGCGAAGCTTGGGCGGGCTCTGAATAGTTTGAAATTCATCAGCCTGGCTGATGACGAACGCAGGGAGCGACGGAGGCTCAGCGCAGCCGGTCCCTAGGTTTAGTGTACCCGCGTGCGCAGAGAATCTCTAGGAAGTCCAGGACCGTCACTAGGGCGACGAGGTCTCTTTTGCATCCCAAGAGCTGCCGCGCTCGCTTCCGGTCTAGCCTTGGAAACTCCAGTCCCGTCCTCTCCCCTCTCCTCCCCCTCCCTCCCTCCCTCCTTCTGAGTCTTTCCTACCCGACCAGCGCCACCAACCACGGTGCCTGTACCTTTAAATGGCGTGTCCTCGGCGCGGCCCCTGCAACTGTGGGGTAGAAGACCCCGCGCGCCTCTATTGAGGGATGAACCAAGATGGCGGCTGCTTTGGCTCCGTGAGGGAGGAGGAAGAAGCGGCGGCGGCGGCAGAGAGGGGACCTGGCGTTGGGAAGGGCGCCCCAGGTACGACCGGGGGGGCCCTCGCCGACTCTGGAGAAGCGGCGGGCGCAGGGGCACAGGCCGGGGTCGGACACTCTCGAGACCCGGAGAGCGCAGGGGAGCAGCGGAGCCGCCGGGGGCGGCCGCGGCGACGGGGCCCGGGTATGAGGAAGGAGAACATGGCGGCGGCCTGAGGCGGCGGCGGCTGGAAGCGGCTTGGCGAAGGAAGGGCATGGCGGAGGCGGGAGCAGGGCAGTGACCCGCGCCCGGAGCCCCGTGGAGGCCATCCTTCCTCTTTTTCCCCGTGGTGGGCACCTGGGCCTGGACAATAGATCCTCGCAGGAGCACCAGGGCAACGCTTGCAGGGGGGGGGGCGGCCAATCCAGACCCCGGCCCCCCTGGTGTCCCCCCCCCCGGCCTCCCGGGCCGTGACATGAGGGAGGAGGTCGCCGCGCGTGGGAGTGAAGGCCCCCTGCAGGGAGGCCGCGGTGCGCGGCGCTGAGCGGAGAGGACCCCGTCGGTCCGGGCCTCCCGCCTCCCTTCCCCCTCCCGGGGCCCGCGGGGCGTCTCCCCCACCCTCACCCCTCACCCCCTCCCCGGGCGGTGGCTGCGGGGGGGGGCGGCAGGATGACTGACACCCGGAGACGGGTGAAGGTCTACACGCTCAACGAGGACCGGCAGTGGGACGACCGGGGCACCGGGCATGTGACCTCGGGCTACGTGGAGAGGCTGAAGGGCATGTCCCTGCTTGTCAGGGCGGAGAGCGACGGTGAGTGCAAGCAGGGCGGGTGGCGGCGCTGGGCTGGGCGGTGGCGCTGGGGCGGACCCCCCTTAGGTCTCCTCCAAACGGAGGCAAGTTCAAATCCACCGGGTGGAGGGCGGGAGGAGCGCATGCCGCCTTCCCCGCTCCCGGGGGACGCTCGGAGCTCCTTGGGGAAACGGCACTCTGGAGGGTAGGAAGTTAGAAGACGAGCGCCCACCGGGTGCCAGACGCTCCACAAATGCCGGCTTTGATCCCCGAGACAAGCCTAAGGAGAACTTGGCGGGTGGGGGAGAGGTCTCTGTTAGAACACCGTCCAGTTAAGAGCGGAGAGACAGAATGCCATCTCCATCAAAGCACTGCCCGCCCGGGGCCTGGACCCTCACGTTCTAGAAACGTTTTATTTCCGCCCCTTCTAGGGACCAGGCTCTTGTTTTGCTTAACGTGTGAGAGGAGGCCAGCAAGCAGCCTTGCTTCTGTAGCCCACAGGTGTGTGTTCGCCACGTGTGGACAGGGCTGAAGTGTAGGGAGCTGGGTGCTAGCAGTCTGTTCTTCTTTCTCATAAGTCAATCGGTAGACAGACATTTATTGCTTGCCCCTACTGTGTGCTGGACACTACTGCTAAGTGCTGGAAATACAGAGCAAGGGGAAAGATGGTCGACTGTTAACAGGCACTGTTAAGCCCTGGAAATAGGGAGCAAAAGACAATGAATCACTTATTGTGTTCCCAGGCACAGTGTTAAGCATCAGAATCTTCTCAGGAGCTTACAGTCTAATGGGGGGGGGGAGTGTTCATTTGAGAGTGACCTTGAGAAAGTCATTGAATAAATCCCTTTGTGCTTACTAGTTTGTTCATCGGCTAAACAGGTATGTAATTTTCACGAGGCATTAAGAGATTTGTTAGCTATTTCTTACTTTTTGAAGAATTGCCATAAATGGATTTTGGAGTACTTGGAAATATCATACACTTGAGCTCCAGTTTCCCATCAAGAATTGATAGGCTAACTTTGCATTTGATAAAAGATACTACTTTGATCTCAGAGACATATGTGCTGTTTCCTTTTCAAAGTATTTTGTTGATAATGTTCTTTGTCCAGAGAACTTTCTATAAGATCTGATTTAATTTATTTTTTGTACTGGCCCTTTTTCTTGTTTAAACATATGGAGAGACAGCATGGCATTATGGCTAGCCTTGAAGTCTGGAGCATCTCGGTTCAAGACCCATCTTTTAAATTGCAAAATGTTTCCAGTTTACTTTGGTGTGGAAGACTCCTCACCCATTAGAATTCCTAATCATAGGTTGGCATAAAACAAGGATATTGGCATAAAACAAGTACCTACTGGTAAAACTTCTATTCCATTTTTGCTCTTTGAAAGTTTCTGGGGTACTACAATTAATTTAGGCCTTGTTGCTACTTTACTCAATTTGAATAGTTCCACAACCAATAGGTTGTATTTTGAATATAAGATCTTGGCTTAGATTTTTTTTTTTTCAAATCATCTTTTGGTGACTACTCTTCTCTCAGCTGTTATAAATTTCAGCGAGCTAAGAGGGGCTATTTGTGGTCATTGAAGATTAAACTTCAAAATACATCTTCACATCACTTTATAGTGAAGTATTTTTAAAACTAGAAAGTTCACTTTCCACTCAGGATGGAATTTAAATGGAATCAGGTTCCTCACATACCCTTTAAAAAATATGAAGCACCAAAGAGAAGAAAAATGCAAGGAAAAACCACACATAAGTAAATATATGCATATTTGGAGAAATTAATAGAATTTTAAGACCAATAAAAGAGGTTGAAGAAAATAAAAGTCACATCTTAGAATTTAAAAGCCCCCCCCCAAAAAAAAATATTGCAAAAATTTTTTGAGAAGAAACTGAAGAAAAGCAGATAATGGAGCACATGGTAGAACACCTCAGTACACTATGGAAAAACTGATTTAAACACAACACTCAACAATTGGGATGTATTAATTCCAAAAAAAAAAAAATTTGAAAGTTTCTCAGAATCAAATGACAAACTTAAGGGATGCTTCTTCACAAGCTGACAATTGGGGATTACTGAAATTACAGAAAATTTAGAAAAAGAATATGAACACTTCCAAGAAATCTTCATAGAAAATTTCTCAGAAAAAGCAAAATCTACAGCAAAATAAAATAGAATCCATCGAAAAATAAGGAAGGCCCCAAGATTTTTAAACTCCAAGAATACAATGATACAGAAAAAATATTTCAAGTTACAAAGAGACATACAGAAAACATCAGAGTCATAGTGGAAATCATGGAGGATAAGGGATGGTCAGAGAAACTGGAATATAATTATGTACAAAAATAAGCCAGAATTAATTTGCCCAGCAAAAGTTAGTATGCTGTTTAAAGTATGAATTATCAACATTTGAAAAGTTTACAGTGAAACCTGTGGCATTAAGGAAAATTTAAAACCATAAACCTCAGCCAGAAAAGGACAAATATTTAAAACAATTCACACTTCTCAAAGCAAGACAAGTTAGTTGCTAATGTTATGTTTTAACCCTCAGTATTGTTTTGGATAATCACTGTTTCAATAATATGCTCCTGACAAAGATACCCTCTTGTTAATAAGACTGAAGAAGTTGGATTTTCTTAAGTTTAATGTCAAATAATAAAAAGTTTGTTCCTTTTTATAGAATGGTTGAAGAAAAGACAAATGTAACAATTTTATAATGTTAAATAAGAATGGATTAAACTCTTCAATAAATGAAGAAGTCATAGAATGGCTTAAAAAGCAGAATTCATCAATGTGTTTGTTCACTGGAAACAGTCCAGAAAATCCAAAATCTGTGAGGAACTGACACATTTCTATAAGACTATTTACACATTCCTCAGTGGAGCACTGGTCTAGGGATGTGACAAGATAATTTTTGAAGATGAAAATACCAACTGGTTAACTACATGAAAAAATTCTTAAATTCTAATGATCAGAGAGATACAGCTCTAGATGGCCTTGGAACACTACTTTGCATCCATTGTAATAGCAGAAAATATGTGATTTGTTAGGTGGGCTATGGGGAAATGGGCATTCATGTTATTGGGCCTTCAGACTGGCACGGACACATTTTACAGATTTGATAAGCAAGTGTACAGTAAAAGTCATACTTGTTTATTTTGAGCCGGTGATCCCATTGAATAGGGCTTTATTCTAAAAACATAGAAAAGAAGCAGTTTTCATAACTGCTTTGTTTTAGGTATCAGAAAATTGGAAGCATCCTATATGTTCAAATGGAGAATAGTTAGATACTTTTTGGTATGTTAATGCAATGTAATTTCATAGTGTTAGAACTAAATATAAGGCATACTGGGCCAAGTAGAGGTACCTTGTATAAAGCAATTCATAATGAGATCATTAGTACCAGAACATGTACCTTGACTACAGTTAGGTATATAAAAAGAAAATGAAGAAAAAGAAAATACATGTTTATAGAATTTCAGAAGGACTTGGAAGTAGGAACAGTGAATAGAAACACTATTTAATTTGTTTGGTTCTACTTTGTTTAATAGTAAGAGTTTTACTTAGGATATCCTGATTTTGTATATTTCATTATTTGTTTTTGTTGACAGTTCATAAGTTTATGATAATTTTTTTTTAATCTTGAAAGTTAAATGATTAAATTGTGTCCTATTACATAAGAACACAATTTTAAATTAAATGTTTCTTTGGAATTTTGTACCTTTTTATGGATAGGCCCTCAACCAGTGGAGTTTGCTTCTCATCCATGCCTGCTCCGTCTGAGTAACTCCTGTCCCTGGTTTCCTTAAAATTCTCCAGAGGGCATCCACCCTACATGCTGGAGCCCTTCCCCTAGATCTCTTGACATTGCATAGATAACCAGTGGGGAATAAAAGGGCTATTACCTTTTTTTTTCCCTCTGCCATCCAACTTTCTGGTCACATCCTTTATACCTGTTCTCTTGTTCTTCAGAGGTTTTTATCACTGCCAAGAAAGATGCATAGCACAGTCATAGCATCAAGGATTTAGAACTGGAAGAGACCTCAGAAGTTATCTAGTCTAAAACCCTCATTTTATGGAAGGATTCCCTAGAGATGATGATCTGTTTGATGAAGTCAATGTGTTGGTTGTAGTAAAGCACAAAAATTGCAGAGGCTTGTAAGTGTGCTTCATAATCACTCAGAAAAATTCAACTTTCTTGTCCTCTCTCTCTCTCTCTCTCTCTCTCTCTCTCTCTCTCTCTCTCCCCCCCTCTCCCCCCCCCCCCCCCCCCCCCCCTCTCTCCCTCTCCCTCTCCCTCTCCCTCTCTCTCTCCCTCTCCCTCTCCCAACCCACCCTCCCAGATTCTCCCCAGAAACAAAGGCCATCTTTTGTACTTTATAGTTTGGAAATAGTTTTCGTTCTATCTGCCTTGTTACATTGTTTTATAGTTGACACAGCTAAATTTTTAATTATTTTTCTTTGCATAGCTCACATTAAAGCCGAATGATTATACATTTCATGTAAGAGATTAGGATATCCCTCAGCTAGGGATTGTCCACAGCACCTTCTTCCCAAAATTATAAATGTGTGACTCCTAGAAATACTGATGCTGTTAATTGAAAAGAGGTATTTTAAGAGCTTTTTAGATGAAGATCACAACCATTTCATGCCTTTATGAGTAATACTTAATGTATTTCCTCTAATTTTATAAGATAGAGACATTTTTTATTCAGAATTCATTATTCCTTTATTGGGGGGGTATTGAGAACCATATTTGATATTTCAGGTCTTTATTTTTACAGTGGATTGTACGTTACATGCTAGTTGTCTACTTTCGTTTGTCAATATTCACAGGTTCAGAAGTGAGTTTGGGGTCTTTGAAAGCAATTTTTTAATAAGCTTGGTAACAAGTTAAATATGAAGGATAAAAATAAATGATCATAATGCTCAGTCAGTATGAGACATTAGGAATTATTTAGTCCAAATACATTATAATTCAGAAAAATATCTAAATTCTTTTCCTCATATTTTACCTCAGTGTGCAGTAATTCTTGCAAATCTATAGGAAACAGGTACTGGGAGCCAGAATCAGTGAGAGAAGCAAGGTGCAACATGGAATTTTTAAAAGTTTAAAGATTAGGGTGGCTAGGTGGTGAAGTGAGTAAATCCCGGTGTCAGGAGGACCTGAGTTCGCTTCTGGCCTCAGACACTTAACACCCACACAAAGAAACTAGCCGTGTAACTTTGGGCAAGTTACTTAACCCCAATTGCCCTCCAAAAGGAAAAAAAAAAGTTTAAAGATTTTTAAGAAGGACCTTTAGCCATAGAAATCTTAGAAACAAATAAAAAGTTGCTGCAGACAAGCAGTGTGAACACTTTACAGATGAGAAAACTGATACCCACACAAATGGAGTATCAGTGAAGTTCCAGTGATTCGTATTGGAGCCCCAACCAGAAAATGAGTCTTTTTTTTTTTTTGGAGGGGGGAAGGCAGGGCAATTGGCTGAGTGACTTGCCCAAAGTCACATGACTATGTTAAGTGTCTGAGGCCAGATTGGAACTTAGGTCCTCCTGACTCCAGGGCCGGACCTCTATTTACTGGGCCACATAGCTGCCCCGAAACTGAGTCTTTTGACTCCTATGGTAATACCATGATATAGTACAAAGCCAAACATGAATTATTTTAACAGGGATAATTGATAATTTGATTGTTGCTCAAGGAAAAAAACAAAGACTTATAGAACCCTTTAAAGCTGCTGCCTATAATACATGTATATGAATTACCAGTATTAGTTATTGTAATTATAGAATTATTCGTAGTGGACCACACTGTTAATATGTTTAACTTTTTTTTTACACAGAAAAACTATTTTCTTGGTTACCTTCTCATTTTTTTATTTTTATATAATCTCCATAAAATAAAATTAAAATGTTAATATTTTGAAATTTTACGGTCACCTTGTGACTATGGGGAATAAGCTAAGTATTTCTCTGAGATCCAGAAGAATTTTTCCACCTGCTAAATGTTTCTGTCACTGATAAAATTTCTCTTCAGTAGTAGAGCTCTGTTCATGTAGGACAGGCATAATTATGTTTACTGTAACTTATTTAATGACTTTCTTCATCTTACTTTGTGAGACAGTTATTGATGTTATAGATACTCTAAATTGAAGTTTGTGTTGCTTGCCTTGTTTAGTCAGATACACCTGTGAATTTGCTGAAATGTGAGAGATGGTCATCTGCTTTTTGTCCCCTTCCACAAGTAAACTAATTTGTATGTGATTGTATGTAATTTATAAAATGAGTAAGGAAAGGTGAATTTCAACAGACACTAAAAATCAGATGCTAAAACATGTATAAAAATTACATATCTCCACATAGGCTACCTCAGATTAAAGCAGATAACTCCCTAAATGTTGACTGATTCTATTCCCCTAAACATAAAAAAGGCAAAGGAAATAGAGACATTAAAATAGAAGTATCATAGGTCATAAACAAAAATGATTTGTGGTACAACATGGATGGCAGATAGCCTGCTATATAAATTTTAGAATGAGGCAGACAAACCTTACTTAGAAGGCTGGTAAAGTCTCCCTTCC
Organism: Petaurus breviceps papuanus; assembly: GCF_028583685.1. NCBI lineage: Eukaryota > Metazoa > Chordata > Mammalia > Diprotodontia > Petauridae > Petaurus > Petaurus breviceps. The sequence continues at coordinate 3,215,527 of NW_027185776.1, read as the reverse complement.
TGCAATCAGCCATATCTCTTGGTTTCTGATGTCCCTAATAAATTTGTCTTAATAATTGCATTATTAGTATACCGTTTTAGGGTTCTTCACTTACTGTATCGTTTATCAGTGTCTTTATCAAGAGTGGTCTTTGTAAATAGAACAAGCTTTCTATAGGAGTTTTCAGCATCTCATAACACAAATAATGTTCATTCTTAACCCAATCTTAAAAGATGCATTGGTTACATTTCCTTTTTTACAACCATGGCAAAAATTTCTTGATATGCTTGTTGTGACTGATCCACAATTTCTTTCTTGACATCTATTGGCAGTCTCAGTCCTGTAATGATAGTAGTCTCATTTCCTTTTTTCCTTTTAAAATACTTTTTAAATTTAAACACTAAAAGAATATTTACACATATATAACAGTACATGAAGAGGAATCTACATGAAACCATTAATCTCCATTTCATACACTTGGGGGGAAGGGGGTCCTACTCACTTGGCTATATGTAACACATTTCACAAATTGCTTTCAAAACTATCCTGTTTTATTTCCTTCTAACCAGTTTTCTGCTGTCTGCTATGAATTTAAAAAATGCTTCAGTGGTCCCTGTTTCTTTGGGATCACTTGCTAACCTTATCTCCTTCCAGCACCACTTCCAACTAAAATCAGAAAGGGGTGTAGGTGGGGAAACTTGTAACAAGCTGTCAAGCAAAACAAGTCCACACAAATTAAAATGTCTGATATCTGGAGACTCTCACGTCTCTGTCAAGAGATAGACCGTATACTTTATCATAGGTTCTCTGGACATGTGCTTGGCCACTACATTGATCAGCATGTTGCTTGCATGTGTATAAATTCTGATTCTGTTCATTCTGCATCAGTTTGTATAACTTAAGATTCTTTCAAGTTTCTCTTTTGACTTTTCTAAAAGTGCAATGATATTCTATTCATACCACAATTTGTTCAGCCATTCTCCTATAGATCTCTGGTCTTTGATTCTATTTTTTATCTTTTTCCATTCTTAATCTCCTCCCCTCTATTCCTTCTCCCCCCACCCCACCCCTTTTTCATGAACAGGAAATTTGTTTTTCTTATTACCACTCCCTGGTTTGCTTTTGTCCTCCCTTTTAATTCCATGTTCCCACCCCCAAATGTTTCTCGAATTTGATGGGGGGGGGGAGAGCTGATTGATGCCTACTTCTTCCACCATTATTTGTATTCTGTTTATTCTCCTTTCCCTTTCCTCACTTAAAACTCTCAGAACAGAACCAATCCACGGCTGCCACCATCAGACCTCTGTTTTTCTTTTATAAATCTCCTTTGAAGACATAAGAATTTGAAGGAACACTTTATTTTCCTCTATTAGAATGTTGCTTCTTTAGGTTTCTCTGGAATTCTTATGTTTGTACTAAAAAGTTCTTATTTAGCTTTGGTCTTTATCAGAAAATTTTTTAAGTCATCTCTTCCATTAAAGGTCTACTTTATAAAACCCTATGGGTTAATACTCATCTTTGAGAGATAAGTTAATCTGGTTGTAAACCTTTCTCTCTCTCTCTTTTTTTTTTTTTTTTTTTGCCTTTTTTGGAGGGCAGTTGGGGTTAAGTAACTTGCCCAAGGTTACACAGCTAGTTTTTTTGTGTGGGTGTTGTGTCTGAGGCCAGAATAGCATTCAGGTCCTCCTGACTTGGGGCAGTGCTTTACTCACTGTGCTACCCCCAGACCTTTCTCTTGCTTTTAGGAGTATCATATTCCAGAATCTTCTCTCCTTTTTAGTAAATGCTTCTAGGTCCTTGTGATAATGACTGCTATTCTTTGGTAATGAACTACTTCTTTCTAGTTGCTTCTAATTTTTCTTTGAACTCTAGGTTTTGGCTTTGTCATTCCTGGAATTTATGTTTTTTGTGTTTCAGAAATAATCAGTGAATTCTGTCTTTACTTTGCTCTATAGTTATAATAGATCCAGGTCACTTTAATTTATATTTTCTTGAAATACAGCCTTTAGACTTCTTAAAATTGTGGTTTTGAGGGTAGTTTGAGTCTTAAAGTATTTCTCCTTGACTTCGTTTCCAGAGTTTCAATAGCAGATAACTTTTTTCCTTCTGTTTTCCAATCTTTTAATTTTGTTATAATGTTTCTTGCTATCTTGTGGAGTCTTTAGTTTTTTTGTTCCTGTTTTTTCCTTTCTAGTTTTCAAGGAATTATTTATTTGGGGATTATTTGCCACTTTCTCTTCTATTCTATTATTGGTTGGTGATTTCTTTGATTTACTCATCTCTTCAGATTGAGTTTCCTGATTTGAGGCTTTAGGTTAGGTCCAGGTTTAGCATCCTGCTACAGTTTTGAATGGGGTGGTCCCCACTGTTTGATCTCACCTTGGCTGGGTTCCTGTACTCATCTCTACTTCCCATGTTCTTCCTGTTCTCCCTATATTTGATGCTCAGACGTCTGGATATTCAGGACCTTATAGCATTTCACAATAGAATTCAAGAGATACTAGAGCCCTGGGTACCTAGTCTGTCCTGCTGTGCCACTACTTGCTGTTCCCCAAGAGAGCATGTGGGTTTATAATTACCTTGGGGGCCTTAGTAGGAAAGAGGTACTCCACTCTTGCTGCCTGTATTCAGAGAGTATTGCAGTCCACACATGTCTCAGGACCTTTTCTTAACTTCCTGGGAGACCATTGGGTTGTTTGTCTGCAGTGGAGGTGGCTTTCCTGGCAGCCCTCCTCCATATTGCCTATGGGTTTCTGACTAGCTTTTTGTGCAGTTTTTTGAATGGAAGAAATCAATGATTGTTTTCCCATGTTTCTTGATCATTATTCAGTCAGGAATTTCATGTTTTTGTAGCAGATGTAGGGGAGCCCGGTAAGCCTCCCATTTTTCAAGCAGGCATCTTGACTGGAAGTCTCTTTTTTTTTTTTTTTTTTAAATAAAAAACTGATTTCTGTTTGTGAAGCATTGAGAAAGAAGAACTTTTCCAGTAGAGACAATACATCATTGAAGAAGTTTCTTAGCTTGGTCTGTTTTCTGAGGTCATCTGCTCTTTTTTTCTCAACACCATGTTCAGTACTTGAGACAACTCAAAGCTCCAACATTTTTGTAAGTAGTAAAGAAAAAAGAGCCTTCTCTCCTCATTGGATAATTCACCTCCTTGCACAGTTACAACCTTCATTCAGTTTGTCATGTCATAACCTGCTCAGCCAGTTTTGTGTAATAACACCAGGTCATTTTTTTTTCCATCACTGTTTTTAGAGTAAGTGCTAGTGGGAGTGATGGACAGTCTCTAGGGCAGCATCATTGGACCACATTTTTTATTTTTTATCAGCAAAGAAATAGTCAGTTAAATTCATATGTAACAGCTGATTTAGCATTTCCCCAGTCAGTGGGTACCCACCTTGTTTCCACTTCTTTGATACCACTAGAAAGTGTTGCTATGAACATTTTAGTATATGTGGAATCTGTTCTTATTCTCTCTTTGCCTCCTTGAGATATATATTTAATCCCCAAGTCAGTGGAATCTCCAAGTGAGAAGGTATGGATGTTTTAGTTACTTCACGTGATTGGATTTCAGAATGCTTGACCCACTTTATAGTTCCAACAATGTGCCTCTCTTCCCACAGCTCTTTGAACATTGATTATTTGCTTTTTTGTCATCTTTGTTCATTTGCTGGATATGGGGTAAATGAAATCTCAGTTATTTTAATTTGCACTTGTCTTATTTTTGAAATTAAATAAGAATTGATCTTTTGTGTTTTACATCATGATAGTTTTCCCCAGGATCCTTCCTATTACTTCTCCCCAAGAGAACTATCCCAAGTATAGAATATGTGTTATGTCCAATATCTGGAGTGGTTTGGGGATGTCCTTTCATATGTCTTCATTCCATTTCTCTTATTAAGTCATTTGGGGCATTCTTTCATAAGGTTATAGATTACAATTCTCCTTTTCATATCTTTTGACCATTTGTCTACTGGAAAATGGCTCTTAATCTTATATGTTTGTTAATTTCCTGTACATTTTGTGTGTCAGATCTTTATCAAGAATATTTTATGTAGTTTGACTTCTTTAGTGCTGCTTTATTTCTTGTTGCATCTTTATGTGCACAGCCTTATGCAAGGTTTTAAGAAGACAGGTTTCTTTTCTATTTTCTCACTGAAAATAATTCTCTATTCCCTTGCTTACTAAGGAAGCACTTTTTATTAATTTGATTATGATATGTTTCTACAATTAGAAAATAATGGGATGAGGTCTTCTAAGTAGAATTTCCAGGTAATTAAAGCTTATTCTACATATACAGAGAGCATAAAAAAAAATTTCAAGACTGATGAAAGTTTTTCTAATGTGACCAAAACCTTTTAAGTTTTGTGTGTCATCTTGAATGTTTGATTTGGTTACACAGTGATAGGCCATCTGTTCTCTTTCTTTTGGTCCCTCTCTCACGATTTTTTCTTCTTGTTCTTGCCCAAGACACATATACTGTCAAACATTAAAATATTCTGCTTTCAGTTTGTGGAAAAAGGGATAAAAGTGGGAGGATGGAGGTGAAGGGAAACTGGTGAGTGGTCGATTTAATAAGTCCAGTAGAAGGCTGCTGATGACTTCAGCCCAGTAGAAATAAGGAGGGGGTAGATCGGGGAGAAATTAAACAGTTTTTTCCCCTCCGAAATGGTTCTTTCTCTCACTTTTTTTTTTTTTTAAGCAATCGGGGTTAAGTAACTTGCTCAAGGTTACAGGCCAGTTATTTCTGGGTGTGGTGCTGAGTGTCTGAGCCCGGGATTCGATCTCCAGGTCGTCCCAACACTGGAGCCGGTACTCTTACTCGCTGAGCCACCTGGCCACCCCTAAGCAATTGGGGTTAAGTAACTTGCTCAAGGTTACACGGCCAGGTGTTTCTGGGTGGGTGCTAAGTGTCTGAGCCCGGATTCGATCTCCAGGTCTTCTCAACACTGGAGCCGGTGCTCTTACTTGCTGTGCTACCTGGCCGCCCCTCTTTCTCTCACTTTTAAATCTCTGAAACTGTCTTTGAAGAAGTATAGCTCCTGTACACAGAACAATTTTAGTTGGACCTGTGTATCAGCAATGCCATATTCACAATGCCTATGGAGATTACAGATAAGCTGATATAATTATCCATCACAAAATACATCATGCTTGACATATGGGGGAATAAGCTAGAAAATTTATTAAGATACCAAAAGACTGAGTCCCAAAACCAGAAAGTGAAAGCCATCAGAGTAGTTATGACATTGGCACAGGTAGATAAAGTAGAAAGCACCCACATTTTCAAGCCTTTAAAACAGAACAGGCTACCTCAGGCAAAGGTCCTCCTCTCCCCACTCACAGCAACCACCCAGCATCCGGGAAGCGTGCTCCCAGCAGCTCCGGCCCCTGGCAGTCCTCAGCAGGAGTCCTTAGCAGAAATTCTGGCTAACTCAAAAAGGGCTTCACGCTGCCACTGCCTCTGCTGCTGCTGCCGCCGCCACCATCGCCACCACCGCCAGCCACCACAGGAACTCTAGTTTGGCTTCTGCTTCCTCTTGCTCCGCCCCTTCCTGCTATGTCAGCAAGTCCAATGGGGCATGGAAGATCTTTAAATCCCATAACCCTTACATTCGGCCCCAAGATCTTTCATGTCCCTTACTTGGCAAAAATACAGTAGGAATAACTGGTGTCAACAAAATTTCACAACAATATAACAAGAATAGCACACAATAAACACAGAAAACTATATTTTAGGGTGGGGCTTGAGCACAAGCTCCCCATCATTCCCCCCACCCCGAACAAATGGGGCCCCAAAATCTTGTGGTAAGGGGTGAAGATCTCTTCTTCTATGGCTACTTGCTGCTGAAATCGGATGTAGAGCTGTCCCTGTCCTTAGAGGTCCCATTTGAGAGGTCAGTTCTTAATATGCTTGATGCCAGGTCCAAGGGTGACACATCACAGTTGCAGACAGGGGGTGACATCCAGCTTAAGCTATCAGGCATCTACAGATGGAGGGTACCAAGCCTGTGGAAACAAATCTAGCAAACAAGGTGAACAGACAAAAAATCAAGAAGAAGCAAAGAGACAATAACCAGACTATTGTAGCCTCACTCACGATAGAATAAATGAGTTAAGGGTACAATTTTGTAATCATCTTCTCCAGAATAAACAATAGTTACAGTGTTATCCCTCCCATATGCTATAATCTCTGCAGCCTTTGGAACATCATCTGGCTTCCGTTTTACCCATACTTTAGCTCCTGATTTTATTCTATCAGTAGAACCAAATCCTTCAGTTCCTGTGACAGTTATTTTGGAAGGAGGGTCAGTTTTTACAAGTGGTATTGTTTTACAAGGAATGATAATTACTTGAACTATCCTATCATTTTTGTGAATCTGTATGGGCCCGTCACCTAAATTCTGGAATGTTACAACAATTTCTCCTTGATAATTAGAATCTATTACTCCAGCCAATACATGTATTCCTTGAGCTGCTAATCCTGATTTGGGTAAAATCTGTCCAAAGTGATTTTTAGGGATTCTTATGCATATCCCAGTGGAGATTTTTCTTATTTCTTTTCTGTCCAACCAAAAGTCCTCTAAACAATGTAAATCATACCCCACCGAACCAGGTGGTCCTGGGTACGGTGCTGGGACATCTGGCCTCAAGGTCCAATACTCAATATTTGGGATCTTATGTGTTTGTTGTTTTCTAATTTGCAGATTGGGGGTCATCATTCTGACTAGAGGTGTACTTCCTCCCAATGGTCTATTATTCAAATTACACAAAGCCATGAACAAATTATCCTTCCAATGTTGATATGAATTATTGGAACTTAACTTCCTCAACTGTTCTTTCAGTAATCCATTCATTCTTTCAATTAACCCAGATGCTTCTGGATAATATGGAATATGATATATCCATTCTATATTGTTTAGTATACAATACTTCTTCATTTCATTGCCTTTGAAATGTGACCCATTGTCACTTTGAATCTGCATTGGGGTTCCATAATATAGACTTATGAGATCTAGAGTTTTACAAGTGTTTTTCTGGGTTGCATTCTTATAAGGACAAGCTACTAGTACACCTGAATAGGTGTCAACACAAGTACATATAAATCTGCATCCTTTATCCAGTGGTAGTGGACCAATATAATCTATTTGCCAGATTTGGGCTGGGACTTTTCCTCTTGCTATCTCTCCAGTTACTACCCGAGGAACAGTTCGCTCCTTTTCCAATTGACATATATGACATTCTTCTGCTATCTGTTTTAACAGTGAATGAGAGATACTAATACCTCGATCTTGTGCCCACTGGTGTGTGGCCTGGACCCCCAAATGGCCTGCTGTTTGGTGGACCCATTTTGCTAATACCGGATCATCAGTTGTTGTCAAAGTAGGGACAATATGTTCAGTAGCAATCTTTGCCAGTCGATCAGCATGAGCATTGTACTCACGTTCTGGTGTGGTGGGGGCCACGTGAGCATCTACATGAAAAACTGACAAGTCATTGACCAAAGACATGTTCCAGATATCTTCCCATAATTCTTTGCCCCAGACTTGTTTGCCATGAATTTCCCAATTTTCATTTTTCCACATGGGCATCCATGTAGCTAACCCATTAGCTACCGCCCATGAGTCAGTGAATATATGACACTGTCCTCCTTGTTCTATTTTGATGGCTTGATATACTGCCATAAGTTCAGCATATTGGCTACTTGCACCTATCCCAGTACTTTCCAAAGTCCTTCTAGTACATGGGTTATAGGCCACTGCTTTCCAATGTCTTTTTTGCCCCAAATATTTTGCTGTCCCATCAGTAAACCATGCATGTCTCTTTTGTTCCTCAGTTAATACATCATATCCCTCATTCCATTTTACAGTGGACTTTACCAACTGTTGCTTTGGCTCAGGGGGTGTGTCATTCCTCTCAGTTTCTATGTTTGCTACAGATTCATGTAGAGCAGAGACTCCGCTTTTGCCTGTTTTCACTCTATTTTGAATATACCACTTCCATTTGATTATACTAGCCTCTTGGGCATGTCCAATTCTGTGAGAAGCTGGGGTACTCATTACCCAGGTCATAATTGGGATTCCAGGTCTTAATATCGCTTCATGGCCCAGAGTCAGTTGTTCAGTCTCCACCAAAGCCCAATGTGCAGCTAACAACTGCTTTTCAAAAGGTGTATACTGGACTCCAGATGAAGGGAGTTTCCTACACCAAAATCCCGGCTTTGTTGTTTTTGCCATAAGCTCCAGTTTGTATAATCATCTTGTACAGTCACTTGCAATTCCACTGGACCATTTTGCATGGGTCACAAATCTAGGGCCAATTGTATGGCAGCCTTGGCTTCTTCAAAAGCTTTACTCTGCTCAAGTCCCCAATCGAATTCATATTTCTTCCGTGTGACTCTATATAAAGGTTTTAAAGTCTGTCCCAAATGTGGAATGTGGTGCCTTCAGTATCCAAACAATCCTATGAACTTTTGGGCCTCTTTCTTATTGGTAGGGGTAGGAAAATCCTGAATCTTTTGTCGGGCTTGAGGAAGAATCTCCCGTAGCCCCTTGTTCCATTGTATACCCAAAAATTTCACATTTTGAGCTGGTACTTGAACCTTTGCAGGGTTAATTTCCCAGCCTTTACTTTTCATATGCTCAATTAGAAGGGTCAAACTCCTTTCCACTTCTTTCGCATCTTTTCCCTGTATCATGATATCGTCAATATAGTGGGTAAGCTGTATACCAGGTAGCTTTAATTCATCCAACTGTTCAGCCACAATCCTGTGACAAATAGTGGGGCTATGTATGTACCCATGTGGCAAGTGGGTGAAAGTATATTGTCTACCCTGCCAAGTGAAAGCGAAGTGGTCCCATTGTTTAGGGTCTATTGGGATGGTGAAGAAGGCATTTGCCAAGTCAATAACTGCATACCAAGTCCCATCATATTTCTGGATCCTTTCTATTAAGGTGATGGTATCTGGAACAGCAGCATACAAAGAAGGAGTCACCTTATTCAACTGTCTATAATCCACAGTCATTCTCCATGTCCCATCTGATTTTCTTACTGGCCAGACAGGATTATTCCATCTTGTGGTGTAGGGACTAACACTCCTGCTTCAACATAATCCTTTATAGTAGTGGTAATTTCATCTTGCCCACCTGGCACATGATACTGTTTTAAAGTAATTACTTCAGAAGGTTCAGGTAAAGTGATTGGGTCCATTTTTAGTTTTCCCACTAAAACTGTATTAATTCCTATCTTCCTCACAGCAAATTTGGTATCTTCCTTCAGGTAAATTCAGAGTCATGCCTCTCAATACATCTATCCCAGTGATGTATTCAGGAATGGGTACAACAACCACAGTATATTCTTTCTTAGGTAACTGCCCAATTTTCATTGTTATTTTAACTTGTCTGGCTGATATTTCAGTGCCTCCTAGACCTGTGATGGTAATAGGAGTTCCATGTTTAAACTTATCAGGGTTTCCATAGATAAGTGTGGCCTCAGCCCCAGTATCAAGCAGTGCCCTAGTCACAGTAGTTGATCCATTCTTCCAATATATTGTTAAACCAATATGGGGTCTGCAATCTCTTCTGCATATTTCTTTTATCTGGACTGGGGCTTGGCCTATCTCCTATTCACCCTGAAGGTGGGGCAAACTTGGATACAAAGATTCAGATTCAGAAATACCTGCAGGGGTGGTTCCTGCTTCCCTGTTCATTCTAATGCTAAGTACCTTTTCTTGGTACAGCTTATGCAGCTCTTCAGTTGGAATACCATCTATTCTTCTGAAGTCCACCCCTGCTCTTAATAGAGCAGTAAACAGTTCCCTTCTTGTTGGTCTATTTTGTCTCTGAATCCTCTGGCTGTTTACTCTTCTCTCTCTAGGCAATTTGTCTTTTTCCCATTCCCCTAAATCACTTAATTGTGAAATCTTATCCAGCACCTCTGAAAGAGGGTGCCCTATTTCTCCAATTAATAGAGTCAGAATTAGGTGCTTATATGCAGGAGGAGCCGTCTTCACTATGATATTTCTATGAGGAATTCCTAGGGGGGTATCATAATATGCATTTGCATCTCCAATCAGGATAGCAGTTTTCATTACCTCCTCCTTTAGCTTTCTCATACAGTCTCTAAGTGAGTACCAGGGTCTGTCTCCCCTAGGCCACATAGATTCAGTAGGATATTGCTTTTTGCATCCTTCTGCAGCTAAAGCTAGCAGATTAGTTTTGTTATTTCCTCCTTGCATATGGTGATCCCTAAAAGCCTGGTGTACAAAAGGATTCTGACTGATACTTAGGAATTTTAAACAGTCCTCATTGTCCAGTGTTATTCCTCCTGCGCCTTCAGTGATTCTTACTATCCAAGACACTAAAGACTCCCCCATTCTTTGGGTGAATCTACTCAATATATCAGTGATCTCCTGTTGAGTGAAATCCTCAATTATCTCCCTGGACTCTGTTTTGCCTCGGTGGTTCTCCTGTCTTCTTCTTCGTATGGGGAGAGCTTCTACATTAGAAGACTCCTCATCTAACCTTGCTCCATTCTCTTCACACACATTCTCCTGGAAGCTGTCAGGGCAATTCTGCCCAGCCTGTACAAAAGCTACATGCACATTCTGCTAATTTTTTGCTTCCTTTTAGCTACATGAACAGTAGCTTGCTCCTGGACCACATGAGTCTCTCCAGTTTGGTCTTCTGAGTGCTGTGACACAGAAGAATCCTCAGGCAAATTAGCTGACTCCCTAGCCATTCGAGCTCCTTCCTTCAGCAGCTTATCCCTACTTTTACACATAAGGCGATAACTTGTTAGCAGCACCCAGCCTCTCCTGCACACTCCTGCCAGTTCTTTGCCTGGTTCTATGGGTATTGCTTTCAAACATCTTTCCAAATCTCCAGGTTCTCCCTCTTTTAGCCTTGGTTCCCAGTTTTCACAGGGCCCTGTGCTTTTAGCCCATCCTCTGGCTAGAGAGGAATAAGGCAAATCCTCCCATCCTGGAATAGCCATTTCTCCCTCTAAAGCCCCACTTCTTCCAAATAGAGGCCTGACATTTTGTGATCCCATCCTGGTCGCCAGATGTATCAGCAATGCCATATTCACAATGCCTATGGAGATTACAGATATGCTGATATAATTATCCACCAAAAAATACATCATGCTTGCCATATGGGGGAATAAGCTAGAAAATTTATTAAGATACCAAAAGACTGAGTCCCCATACCAGAAAGTGAAAGCCATCAGAGTAGTTATGACATTGGCACAGGCAGATAAAGTAGAAAGCACCCACATTTTCAAGCCTTTAAAACAGAACAGGCTACCTCAGGCAAAGGTCCTCCTCTCCCACTCACAGCAACCACCCAGCGTCCGGGAAGCGCGCTCCCAGCAGCTCCGGCCCCTGGCAGTCCTCAGCAGGAGTCCTTAGCAGAAATTCTGGCTAACTCAAAAAGGGCTTCGCGCTGCCACTGCCTCTGCTGCTGCTGCTGCTGCTGCCGCCGCCGCCATCGCCACCACCGCCAGCCACCGCAGGAACTCTAGTTTGGCTTCTGCTTCCTCTTGCTCCGCCCCTTCCTGCTATGTCAGCAAGTCCAATGGGGCATGGAAGATCTTTAAATCCCATAACCCTTACAACCTGCCTTTTGGTAATTTCAACAAAAGTCATGGTGCCATCCAGTATGGTTATGTTGGATAAATAGTATCCTTCTCTATCCTGATGTTGATTATCTCTTGAAAAGAAAAAGAAAAAAATCTTGCTGTCACAGTGAGAAAATGCTAATATATCTACAGATGTCATTGACAAGGACTTTGACAGGGGAACAAATATATTTAGCTGCATGGTTTCCTTCAAAACTTGTAGATCATCATGGTTTTCTTTCGCAATAATCTTGGCATTTTCAAAATTTCTTAACAATTAAAAAAAAACTACAAAAAGGATAGGCATTTCAAATTTAATTGCTAATAGCCCTTTGACATCTAGGGAGCTGAAAATGGAACACCTTCAGTAACTTTTTGAAGCAGCTGATAAGTGAGGTCGGGGTGTCTTTCTTGCAAATCCAGCTCCAAATGACCTAGCTTTGGACTCTGTCTCTCAGGTTGCTGACTCTTGCTTTATAGCACACGTGAGAATGCTAAGGAAAGAATCTGAATTGACTAAGATAACAATGCTCTTAACTTTTTTAAAAGATAGTTTGACCTAAGTGACACTTGAGAGCTAAGACTGACAGGGCTGGTATGGTATAAGGGAGCTGGGCATAGAGTATAGGGAAGAAAACTCAGCTTTTGTAGCCCAAGACTCAGTCACAGGGATTCTGAGTGGAGGAGCCATAGAGCAATCGAAGAGTCTCCTCCTTTCTAGTAGTAACGGTAATACTGATTATTTACTAAAGATGGGAGTAGGGGAGAAGATTATGGTATAGGGCATATGGCAGAATGTTGGCTGGGCCTTGGTATCCTGGGTAAGGGCTAGAGAAATATGGCTGGTTAAGATGAAGTTTATTCTGGGAGTTGGCTAATCATAGAAGTGTGTTTTGATGTACATACCCACTTAAGAGCTAGGTTACTCTCCATTTGCAGTCTACTCTCCTGTCCTGGAATGAAAAAACTCATCTCTACCTGTCAAAAATAATTCTTTCCTTTAAGATTCATTTTAGGTTTTACTTCTACCCCAAAGCCTTTTCTGATTCCCTCCATCTGAATGTTTTCTTCCTCTTCCAGGTTTTTCTAGCCCATTTTGGATCTTTCCTTCACCCTCGCTCATAGTATCTTGTCTTATACTTAATATGTATATTCTCTCTTAGTAGACTGTAGGCTTTCAACTTCATATATTCAACTTGTACCATAATGCCTTCCATACAGTAGATACTTAATACATGTCCATTGAATAGTATTCTTGGTACCTGAGATACTAAGAGCAAATCTATTTCATTTTGAGGATCTGAACATACAAGGGAAGCAGTTACTAACAGGAGATCTGTTCCTTCTCATTGCTGGTCCAAATCTGTGGTGTCTTGTCTTTTCTTTTCTTTTCTTTCTTTTTTTTTTTTGCTTTTTGGAGGGCAATTGAGGTTAAGTGACTTGCCCAATGTCACATAGCTAGTTTTTGTGTGAAATGTCTGAGGTTGGATTTGAATGCAGGTCCTCCTGACTCGGGCTGGTGCTCTATTCACTGCTCTTCTACTCACCCCCCCCCCCCCACTTTCTTTAGACTAATTTGTGTACTTGTTAAGAGTAAGGTGAGATAAAATTAGAGGCAGCAGTGGAAACCTGTCTACCAGCTAGCTAGGTGGTTGTGACCAAGTCTTTGTACTTTGTTCTTTGTCTTAAGTTCTAGACTTCAGGTATTTTGGGGAGAATTAGGAGATGATATAAAGTATACTTTACTCCTCTCCCACCAGGCAGTTGTTGCCTGAAGGTGGTTCCCTTTTCCCCTCCCCCTTTTATGGTAGTAAGAAAATTTAGAAGTACAAAATAATATGAATGATCTTTTTTAAAAAATAAATTAATATACTGGCAGCAAGGTGGTGCAGTGAATAGAGCACCAGCCCTGGAGTCAGGAGGACCTGAGTTCAAATCCGGCCTCAGGCACTAAAAAAAAAAAAAAACTAGCTGTGTGACCTTGGACAAGTCACTTAACCCCAAATTGCCCTCCAAAAAAGGGGGGGAAATAAATTAATAGTTATTGCTTCAAAGCTTTAGACAACCAAAATGCAACCAATTCCTATTATCATTGGCTAAATCATGGTCTAGAATAAGTATTTCTGTTACTTAAACCATGTTAAATGATGTGCCTGGAGTTTTTTAGATTTTAGTCCAGTTCATATTTTTTCTGTCTTTTGTAGAGTATAATGTTTTATCATAATTCACAAAAAAATGCAGTTTACAAAGTACCTTTCTCATACCAGCACTATTAAGTAGATAACATAAGTATTATCTCTGTTTTTTCAGAAGAGGAAAGAGGCTTAGAGAGCGTAGGTACCTAGACTTGGTTATGTCTGCATAGTTTTAGAAGGTGAACATGAATCATTTTTTTAAAAGGACATTCAAGTATATGCATTTTTAAGGTCACTCATTGACATTTAAATGAACATAAATTATGAAGTATGATCAACTTCTGGTGACTATTTAAAATATAATTGAAGAAAATGTGAACTGCTTTATTAATTTTTACTTTTTCCTCTACTCTAGGTTCTCTACTTTTGGAGTCCAAGATTAATCCTAACACTGCATACCAGAAGCAGCAGGTAATATTTGAAATTAATTTTCTTTTTCTGATCTTTTTTTTTTTTTTGCCTTTTTTTTTTTGGAGGGCAATTGGGGTTAACTAACTTGCCCAAGGTTACACGGCTAGTATTTTTGTGTGGGTGTTAAGTGTATCAGGCCGGAACCAAACTCAGGTCTTCCCGACTCCAGGGCTGGCGCTTTACTCAATGCCCCACCTGGCCACCCCAAAAGGAGGGTTGTTTTTTTTTTAAGCAATTGGATTAAGTAACTTGCTCAAGGTTACATGGCCAGGTGTTTCTGGGTGGGTGCTAAGTATTTGAGCCCAGATTTGATCCCCAGGTCATCCTGACACTGGAGCCAGTGCTCTTACTCACTGAGCCATATACCCATTGTAATTTTAAAAATTTTCCCTCAAATGGTTTTGTATTTACTTTGTATTTAGGGCGTAGCTTCCTTTTGTACTAGACTCTACATATCAGCCTTTGTCATATCCTTTGCTAGCTCATTTTCTAGTCTTTAAAGGCTCACCTTGAATTGAATAGGAATGTCTAAGTAGTGATTTGGTTTGATAAATTTCATCTAAAATTTAACTCTTTCTAAAATAAAACCTGTTTTCATGTCCTCTAGGAGCACCATTTGTTTCCTACTTTAAAAGCAATTTACTTTTGCCATATTCCAAGATATTGGCAACAGTTTTAACTAATAGAATTGTTCGTTACAGAGTTAATTTGTAACTGAAAAGGTACAAATCTTTGTGCTTTGTTCTGCTGGGGATACAAAGTGAGCAAAACATGGTGCATATCCTCTCTATGTTCTATGATTCTCAGTAATTAAATTTATGGTCATAGCTGTGAAAACACAATATTTTGTCATTAATTTGGTTCCAAAAATATTATTGAGGTTAAAAATTTTCAACCAGAAGATTGTAATTCCAAAGCCAACTTATATTAGCTGCTCCCTGTATTGGTGAATTCATAAAAGTAAACCCCTAAATTCTAGAAATGACCATATTCATGGGGTCAGACCTTTTCTAATGCTTATGTACAAGTTGTGAATAACCACATTTTTAAGTAAATGGTTTTGATACTTCCCCAGTGCCTCTCCACCCCCACTCCCTCTGGCGTCCCCCCCCCACCCCCCCAGACCAAAAACTTGGCCATGTCTGGCAACATAAACTTCATTTCATGTCTGTACTCCACTGTGCTTCTGATAAGAGGACAGTGGAGTATATTTCACCTTCAGCCCACTGACCTCAAGATTATTTGTTTCATTGATCAGACTTCTGATGTATTGTTTGTTTTATGGTGACTCATTTTATAAATTATTCTCTTGATTCTGTTTACTTTGCTCTGCACCAGTTCATTTAAATCTTTCAGTTTCTTTAAATTGCTTTTATTAATAGGATCATAGATTTAGAAGTCAGATGGACCTTACCAGTCATGTAGTCCAGCCTTCTAATTTTATAGATGAAGAAATTAGATGAGGTCCAGGATCATTATGTGTACAAAGTCATATGTCAATTCTTATTCTACTTCTATTCCCTTATACTTATAATACCACAGTTTGTTCAGACATTTCCCAAATGATTGATTTAGTTTCCAGCATCTACCATAAAATATGCTGAGATAGATAGATAGATAGATGGATAGATATGGCATCATATATTTTTTCTTTCTCTCTCCTTGACTATATATATTTGCTAGCAATATCTAGCTCAAAGTGCAGTTTAGTGACCAGCATAGGACCTGTTGCCCACTCTACCAACAATGTATTAGTATGCTTGTCTTCCCACAGCCCCTCCAAAAATGAAATTTTTGTGTTTCGTCATCTTTGTCAGTCTTATGAGTTTGAGGTGAAACTTTATTTTAATTTGTATTTCTGTTGTAAACGATTTAGAGCATTCTTTCATGGTTGTGGATAGTTTCCATTACTTTTTTCAAAAATGGCTGTTTAAATTCCTTAACCACTTATTTATTGAAATAAGTATTGCCATTTATTTATATCAATTCCCCATATATCTTGTATATCAAAACTTTGTTAAAAATATTTGATATAAAGATTTTGCCTAATTGGCAGCTTATTCTAGCTGTATTGATTTTGTTTTGCACAAGCTTTTGAATTTTTATGTAATCGATACACTTACTTTTATGTGACTTCTTGCCATATGACCTCTTCCTCCTTGCCCATAGTTCTGCAAGTTATTTTCCCCTATAATATTCATTCAAGCAGTAGAATCAGAGTTGGAAATAACACCTTTAGATTTAATTTCCTATGTAATATACTAATTTCTGTAGGATCCCTGAAAGCTTATGCTTGAATATGAGGTCACTTTCTTAAAAGGCTGACCATTGTATTTGTTGGTCATCTCTATTAAGTGGGGGTTTTTTCCCCCTTATTTTGAATTGAAATCAGCCTTTATAATTTATCCATCTGTACCAGTCTTTTGTTGGTCTAAAGGATGGGACAGTTCCACTTCCTCTTCTGGGCAATAATCCTTTAAGAATTTGAAGCCATTCTGTATTCACATTTACCCCCTATTCCACTCCCAGTACCTTCATCTTTTCTTTGTATATGATAGTTTCTAGAGCCTTTATCAAGCCAGAAGCTCCTCCTCTAAGTACTGAAATTTGTTAGGGTCCTTCTTATAGCTTACATTTAGAATTGAGCAAAATACTCCAAGATATGGTCTGATTGGCAGAATTCAGTAGAAGTTATACTGCGGTCTCAAAAACAATTTTTATTAATATTGTCTGATATTACGGTAACATTTTTAGCAGCCATGTTGCTGGCTAATAATTAAGCTTTTGGTTAGCTAAAACCTGTAAACCTTTTTGGCACAAATCACTGCAAAACCAGGTCTTCTCTATTATATACATTTTATTTATTCAAAGCTAATTACATTACTTTAATCATTGTTGAATTTGAATTTGTATTTGTTCCAATTCCAGACTTTAAAAAAATTAAGCCTGACATTCCTCCTAGCTTTTTGTCATCTATAGAATTGATAAATATGCCTAATATCTTTATTTTTAAGGCATTATTTTTAATTTTTAAGTAAGATGGGTCTTAAGGCAGAGAGCCTTTTGACATTCCACTAGTGACCTCCCTCCAATATTGTTATCACCATTCTGGGTGTAGTTTGTCAATCAGCTACTCATCTACCTACCAGTAATATTTAGCCCACATTTTATTGCTTTTTGTGGTAGATTCCTCAGAAGAGAAATCCCATGTCGTAAGGGCAAGCATGATCTACTGGAAATAGATGGAGGATTAGGAGTGAGGAGATCTGGATTTTTATTCATATATGCTGCTAACTAGCACCGCAACCTTTGGCAAATTACATCATTTCTTTGGATTTGTTCTTCAACTATAAAATTAATTTGGAACAAATCCCCTCTAAGTTCCCTCAGTGTCAGATTTGAATTCAGGAAGACTCATCTTTCTGGGTTCAAATTTGAAGTCAGGTTCTTCCTAGCAGTGTTACCCTAGGCAGGTCACTTAACACTTTTCCTCAGTTCCTCATCTGTAAAATGAACTGGAAAAGGCAATAGCAAATCACTCTGGTATCTTTGCCAAGCAAGCCTCAAATGAGGTTATGAAGAGTCAGACATGATTGAAACGACTGAACAACACAAAGATCTTTCCGCCTATTCTATAAAAAGGTTGTTAATTCTGTACTATTAGACTCTTAAGGCTTAAAGTATTTTATAATGGTCTTACAATTTTCATAGATGATAAGGTATCCTCTTGATAGTGCCGGAGGGAATCAAGAACCAAACATTATATTGATAGTTAAGATATCTTTTTTAAAACTTCATTTTTATCCCAGACATTTTGCTGGCAGAGATCAAAATTGATTGGTTTTAAGTTTTATTTCCTTTTATTTCTGTTGTATAACTAACATTGCTAAAGGTGTTAATGATATTAAACTGACCCAAAGGATTAGAAATAACTAGGGTCTCAGCTGATATTCTGAGCAAGTAATGAAAGAAACTGAAGAAAAAAATTGCCTTAGGTCTTAGGAATTAAACTTTTAAAAATTAAATCCTATTTTTTTCATTTAAGCATCAGTTCTCTCCCTCTGATAGCTGCCACCTAAGTTATCCCAGAGAGAAAAAAAGACAAAACCCCAAAATAAGTATATATAGTTAAGCAAAAATATGTTCCCATACTTTGTCCAAAAATGCAAACCTAAATATGCTTTGGATATTTAATCCATCACCTCTCTATCAAGAGATTACAGAATTCAAAATCATCAGTCCTCTGGAATCATAGTTGATTATTGCTTGATCTGATTTCTTAAGTCTTTCAAAATTGTTTCTATAATGTTTTAGTAAAAATTGTTCTCCTGTTTGTTTTGACCTCTGTCAGTTCAAAGTATACTTCAAGTAACATCTGCTACCCCTCATCTTTTCTATAGACTTGTGCCCCTCTGGTTATATCCCCCTCCCCCCATCTTCCCCTTTCCTTGGATATCCTTTTACTTTTCTCCTTTAAAATTACCTAAATATAATTTTAAAAATCTCTCCCAGGTTCGTAGAGGGTGTTTTTATTATTTCTCACAGGACCCTTCCACCACTTACGTTAGAATGCAGACATTTCATTCTTATTAAGTCTTTTCTGGTTGCTTGGATTTACCTTTTTTAATACTTCTTTTTATTCCCCTTTTTTTGTATTTCAGAATTTCTCCAAAATTCTGGTTGTTTCATCAGAAATACTTAGAAGTCCTCTTTCATGAAAATCTGTTTTTGCCCTTGGGATCTAGGAGATCTAGGCAGTTTCCTTTAAGGATTTCTTGAAATATAATATCCATGCTCTTTTATTTGGGGTAGGATGAGATTCACGGCTTTCAGGTAGTCTAGTGATTCTTAAATCATGTCTCCTTGATGTGTTTTCCTTACTAGTTGTTTTTTATATGAGATGCCTTATATTTCCTTCTATTTTTCCATCTTTTGACTGTTTTAGTATTTGTCATTGTCTAATAGAGTCATTAACTTCTGCCAGGGGACCATTCTGATTTTCAGGGATTCTATTACTTGTATAGTGTTTGTACCTCTTGTGCTAAGTTGTCAGAGTTTCTTCTCTGTAGCTCTCATTTTGTTTTCAATTCTTCCATCTAGCACTCTCATTTATTTTAAACTCAATTTAAAAATTCTTACGTCATTTCTCGTAGGAATTCTAATTGATTTTACGACAAAACTGTTTTTGAGTATTTGCTTGTATGTATTTTTAAATTACTGTCTTCTTTTGTCTTGGAGCATTTCTAGCCTTCTCCATCTTTTTGTTTATTATTTTTTTCTAGATATCTTCCCAAGGCAAATTATTGTTTCTGGTCTGGCTGAGAGCTCTAGGGATTGAGAATCTGATCCTAGCTCTTCTGAGAGACATCATTCCCTCCCCTCCCCTTTCCTGGGCAAGCTATTTGAATCCAAGATCTGTTCTGAGTGACTCCAAACTAAATTAGTCTAAGATCAGCCCTGTGTACCTAGAAGAACAAAAGGTCAGAAACCTCAAGGGAAATAATAAGGGAGGAAAAATGGGAAAAGGAGGGACTAGCAGTACCAAATTTCTAACTATACCACTAAGCAGTGATCATCAAAAAATTGGGCACTGGTTAAAAATGAAAGAGCCATCAGTGGAACAGATTAAGTATATTATACTCAGAAGCAAAGAAACTCAGCATAGTATTCAATAAACTCAAAGTACCCCAGCTACTGGTATAAAGACTGAACAAAAAACTTCTAGGAAAACTAGAAAGCTTTTTTGGGGGGAGGGGAGCTTTTTGGAGGAGGAAGGTAGGGCAATTGGGGATAAGTGACTTGCCCAAGATCACATGGCTAGTTTTTGTGTTAAGTGTCTGAGACCGGATTTGAACTCAGGTCCTCCTGACTCCAGGGCCCGTGCTCTATTCACTTTGCCACCTTACCACCCCTAGAAAGCATTTTTAACAAACAGTAGGCATAGATCAACATTCACACTGTATAAAAAAATAAGATGAATGCGTGATTTGGACAGAAATGCTGACAAACACATTAGAGGAGCAAGGAAGAAACTTAGTTTTCAGATCCATGGATGTTCATGACCTTGAAACAAGAAATGGAGAACATTACAGACAGATAAAATGGACAATTTTGATTATTTAAAATTATTTAACATTATTTAAAATGAAAAGATTTTGCACAAAACCAATGCAGTTAAGATTAAAAGGTAATTGGGAAAAATCTTTGCAGCAAATTTCTCTGAAGGTCTCATAGCCAAGCTGTCTAAGCACCTGATTTAAATTTGTAAAATAAATGGCCATTCGCTCACTAGATAAATGATTAAAGGATATGAACAGGCAGTTCCCAAGGAAGGAGATCCAAGGTGTTTATAGCCATATGTTAAAAAAATGCATCAAATGCTAATAATTAAAGAAATGAAGATTAAAGTAACTCTGAAGTTCTACCCCATGCCCACCAGATGGACATAGATGATGACCAAAAAAAAGGGAAATTACAATTATTTTGAGTAGCTTTAGGAAACAGGCACACTAAACACTGTTGCTGGAGCTTTGAATTGATAGAGAGATTCTTGAAAACAATTGGGAACTATTCCAAAAAGGTCATTAAATGGTATACTTTTAACCTTGTAATGCCACTTTAGGCTGCTATAGGTTTTAAAGAATGAAGAAGACCTGTAGGTACCAAAATATTTAAATCAGGTTTTTTTTTGTAGTGGTGAGCAGGAAACTAAGAGAATGCACTTCTGTTAGGGAATGGACAAACAGATTATGTTATTTGAACATAGTAGAATATGAACTGAAGCAGTGAAGTGAGCAAAACCAGGGCGGGGGAAATCCTATTAACAGCAACATTATAGAGACAAACCATTTTGAAAGACTTAAGAACTCTGATACAGTGACCAACCATAATTCCAGAGGTCTGGTGAAACATGGTACATGCTTTTCTACAGAGAGGTAACAGATTGAAGGTGCAGAATAAGAACTATTTTGAACATAGCCTGTGCATTCAGAAAAGTCACTGAACGGACTGCAAGGAATTCAGGCATTAAGGCAAGTTCCACATATAGCAAAACATTCACATTCAGATTCCAAATCTTGTCAGTTTATTTCTGTGAAATTTCTGGCATCCATTCCCTTCTCTCCTTAAGAGAAGATGTACTCTTAAAAGATTAGTATACTTAAGAGTAGGGTCTTGTCTACTACTTTCCTGTTCTATTATAGTGACCTCTTAATAGCTTTTCTCTTTAATCCATCTCTCACAGCTTCCAAAATAATCTGACCACAGAATTTCCTTTGTATCTTGTTTTGTTTGTCTTTTGTAATTCTTATTTGCGAATATTAGTAACCACATTGTTACATTGATTTAGAGTCTACCATTTGTCAAAAAACACTCTAATTTATTTATCAGATAAAAGTAAACTAAAACAAAACAAACAAAAAATGTATCTCTAATCTTTTGCAACATTATAGCAAATTGTGTTATTGCTTCTGATCCTAAGTTTCTCACTGTGGCCTGCCTATTGCCATATAGATAGCATTATTATATTCTCTTCTGCATCAAAGTTCCCAAGTCTTTTTCCATTATCCACATTGTCATAGTCATAGCTACAGCTATCCAGTATATCTGTAAACACATGACATTATGTCCTATGGCCTGTGATTTTTAGTTTTTTCTATCCTATATAGACAGATTTCATTTCATGTAGCAAATAGGCCCCTGAGGTCCAACACATGTTGATGTTTTACAAATTTTGCATGCATAAACACATGCACAAAGAGCTCCTGGAGTTAGTCAGAATATTCCTTATTCCTCATTATTACTTTCAGAATCTCCTTTGGCCATCATCACTTAACAACTCTTGAAACTCATTATATTAGAATTTTCTACTCTGAGTTAAAATTATGTTGGCTGTTATGTGCCAACTCAAAGGTCATCTTCTCTCCTTAAGGAATTAAGCATCTGGCTTATTGTTTACTGTGCCCCCCAACTCTAGCCCTTATTCTGAGTGAGAATGTTCGGTGTCAATGTTGATTCCCCCTCAAACTCTCTAATTTCTTAATTTTTAAGTAGTGTTAAATCTTTTGACCTGCTCCTTCACCTCAGCCCCACACAAGAATGATCACATCCTAAATCTCATTGTTACCTACATATATTCTACTTCTTGAAAACTCTGGAATCCTCTATCTGATTTACCTATCATTTAGTTTCTCCCTGTGCCTCACTCCTAAATCTCTCTGCCCTCCACTCCCACCCCCATGACAGCTTTCTGTATTTTTCATCCCAAAGTACTTTTTCAGGGTTATTATCCCTGTTCTGACTTCACTTTCTGCCCTTCCCAATCTCAATCCTTTAGTTAATCAATTCGTATCTACCCTGTCCTCTACTTTTCAGACTCTCACACTTTTGTCCTGTTGCTGCTTGCTTGTCCCTTGCCAAATCCCAGCCCTGGATTACTCCTAACATCCTCTTCCTTTACTCTTACTCATATGCTTCTAAATGAAGCTAGAAGAATTAAACCCATCCCATGACCTACTCCTTCACCTCATCCACATGATCACACAGTGAATCTCACCATTACCCAAGTATGTTGCACTTCCTTAAAAGCAATGGCCTGCCTCTTTATGACACTCCCCACCACCATCATTCTCTGCCTGTTTCTGCCTAGAAGGACTTCTGTTTCTTGTTGGTTTTCTTTATCTTTATGGTTTGTCTTTATTTTTAGATAAGCCCTTTTCAGATATTTTCTGGTGTTTTGTAAGAGATCTGGGCTTCTCTGTGACCTTTCATGTCACCATTATTACCAGAATACCTAAAAACCATGTCTTTTGTTTGTATGCCATTTGCTTCTTGTTACACTCTCTGCCACTGAGCTGTCCCTTGTAATAGAAAAAAAAGCAATTATGCGAAATAGACCAACAAAGCTATAACCCATAGAGCCACCTTTTATGACAACATATATAACATTCTGCCTCTCTGGTCCACTTACTAAGAGAAGAGAATGTGTTTTATCACCTCCAGGACCAAGATTTTTGTTATAGTTAATCATGTTTCTTTGAATCACTTATTTATCTTTTCTTACAGCATAATGATATTCCATTATATTCATATGCCACAGTTTGGAACAGACTTAGTTTGTTTCCAGTTTTTGCTGCCATGAAAACTGCTGCTGTGAATGTTTTGCTATATGTGGAACTTGCCTTAATGCCTGAATTCCTTGCAGTCCATTTAGTGACTTTTCTCAAATAACAGCAAGTTTTTTCAGAAAGGTTAAACCATTTTTTAATAATATGGCTAAACTCAGAACTCTTTTAAAACATTCCTTAACAAAGCTTCATCATCTTCTTGAGTAGAGAGGTCAGTAAAAAACCAGAAAGTTGCTTCCTTTTTTTTTTTTTTTAATAATCCAGGGAGATACAGGAAGAAAGGAATATATTTGGTGTTTTGATATCAATATCGATAGATACTAAGCTGCTTTAAAAAAACCTTAGTACAGGGTGTTGAAAATAGTTACTGCCATCCATATACTAAGTAGAATTTGGTCTTACTCTCAGTTGTTACTCTGTAATTTTATCCATTTAACATCATTCCTTTATTTTGCATATTTTCTAATTCGTTTAAATTCATTATGATAAACCTGATCACAGTTAGTTAATTATTTGTTCAAGAAGAGTCTTACTTAGTATGTTCTTCCTTTTATCTTTCAAGGACACTTTGATCGTGTGGTCTGAAGCAGAAAATTATGACTTGGCCCTTAGCTTTCAAGAAAAAGCTGGATGTGATGAAATATGGGAAAAAATATGTCAGGTAAGTTTTAAAATGGACAATTTTTGTTAGACTTCTTGCTTTATTTAGTAGTACAACCCTCGTACCTGGAGTTGACAGAAAGTGGAATAGGAACATTCAAATAGCTAAGCAAAGGGAGAGTGGCACTGAAAATATTCAATTGGTTATAATCAGCACTTAAACTTAGGGAAAAGCACTTTGGCTACTGTGTGCTTGGGACAAGGCAGTGAGAAATCAAGGTTAATACCAAGGTTGTAACCTGGGAGACAGGAAGAGAATAAGATTTGAAGAGAGAGATAATGAGTTCCATTTTGGACATTTGGAGTTTGAGATATCTCTGGGACATCTGATTTGTAATGTCTACTAAGGAATTGGTAATATGGAACTAAAGTTAAGAGGAGAAAGATTGGGGCTAACTATATATAGATCTGTGTATCATCTGCATAGAGAAGGTAAATAAATCTATAGGAGCTGATGAGATCACTTAGAGAGCAAGTATGGAGAAAAGAGGGCCTAAGGCAGAACCTTGGAACACCCACAATTGGGAGAAGTTAATAATGCCAGTGAGGGACAGAAAGATGGGAGTAGTCTTATGTATAGGAGGAGAACCAGTAGAGATTATAGCATCAAGAGCCAGGGAGAAGAAAAAGGCCCTGGCAAAGAGAGGGTATAAGGATAAGGAGGAGGGAGTGAGTGATGATATTGTATGGATTATAAAATGAAGAGATAGAAGGGGGGATAGGATAGATAAGATAGGAGAAGAGGGAATTTAAGTTGAATGGGTATCATTTTGCTCAGTAAGGAGGCAAGGTCCTCATGGGTAGATGGAGAGGTGTGGGAACCTAGAGGAGGAAAAAAAAAGTTTAAAGTAGCTTCTGTGGGGAACCAGGGAATTAGTTAGGGAGGAAAAATAGCACTGCCTTCCTCTAGTGGGAGCCTGATTAAAGTTGGATAACAGATTTATGATGTACTCAGTCAATATAGCTCGTGAAACTTCCTCCATCTCTGTAAATAGCAGAAGAGAAGGGTGATGGAAGTAATCCAAGACTGATTTGGTTGGAGATGAGTGGTCATAGGACAAGGAAGTGAGAGACTTAAAAGGAGAAGATAATATAAAGTTAGAATGGCTAACTGTAGGGGCAAGATTGGAGAGAGGATGAAGAGTAAATCATAGCAGGGGTTGCACCCTAAGAAATAATGAAGAAATGGTGGAGGGATTGGAGGGCTTAGTGAGGATAAAGAGGAGTTTAAGGAAGGGTAAGGTATAGGGAGAGATGGAATGAACCAGATTACATAGCTTTAGTTCTGCAAAGCCTTTTATATACTCATTTGTTCCTCACAACAGCTCTACAAAGTAAGAACCATAGGTACTTTAATCCCCATTTCACAGATTAGGAAAACCAAGGCACAGAGAGGCCACCTCACTTAGTAAGCGTGGGTCAAAGGCAGGAACCAAATCCTTCTCTCTCCTGTCATTATTAGTGGGACATGCAGAAGTATATATGTTGGATTTTATATTTTTCTCTATGGCTGGTTTCTGGATGCATCTGTCTTGGACTATTAAATAATTTGGTCATGTGATGGAATTTTATTAAGGGAATTAAACTTCGGATTCCTGAACTGTACTCCACCCTGTAGAACGGGAGTTGGCATGGGGAAACTAGGTGTTCAGGATGAAATTCTTTGATCATTATGCTGGCTAGCCCTGTTAGATAGTTAGAACGGGAACTATCTCTAGAGATAATTAGGCAGTGTTAGAGGTTGTACTGGACCTGAAGACAAGAGAAATATAGGTTGAGGGGCATGAGCTCAGTGAAGATCTCCATAAAAGAAACTTTAGTGCCAGCAGTTCCCATTATGTGACTTCTCTCCTCTATTAGAATGTGAGCTCCTTGAAGGCAGGATTATTTATCTTTGTCTTTGTATTACCAGGACTTAGCACAGTACCTGGCATGAAGTAAGCACTTAATGAATACTTGTGACTGATTATGGTTGATTTTCAAAGTATCACTCTTGTTTCCTCCTGGAAGATCCTGGTACACTTACCAGGCATGGTATGTACAACACTTGGCACTTGACTGAGCCTGCTCCATCTCAGTTGGTCCACTTCAGATTTTTTTTTTTTTACTTTTTTTCATTTATTTTTTGTGGTTTCTTTCCTTTTGATCTGTTTCTTTCATAACTGTGACTAATATAGAAATATGTTTTACATGATATCACATGTATAGCCTATATCAAATTGCCTATAAGAGGGGGGGAGGGAAGGGAGAAAGAAAAAATTGGAACTCAAAATCTTGTGAGAATGAATGCTAAAAACTGTCTTGAAGTATAATTGGGGAGGAAAATACTATTTAAAAAAAAAGAAGTCATACCTTTACTAAAAGTCTATTCTGCCACCTTATAATGATGTGGAAGTGGCCCTGAGTTTTCAAAATATATACCACGAACTCTGGAAGGACCTTCTAGGTCAGAAAGGTTACAGGTGTGTGCCCATGATGAAGTAACTGTATGACTGTCATCTGAGATCCTCCCTATCTAATTTCAGAGAAACTGTAACATGAGGAATTTAAAAAAA